>NC_139718.1:22613959-22648959 GCF_964188405.1 Protomyctophum parallelum | reverse complement strand
GACACTGTGTGGTTTAGCCCATACACCAGTTACATGCTCGCTCACACACGCGCGCACACAAGCACGCACACACGTACGCACGCACGCACGCACGCACACATGCACAGTTGCACACACGCACACCTTCCCCATGACAACCCCTGGAGCCCCCCCTTACCCCACATGACCCCTGGTCCTGTGCTGAGCTGTAACAGAGCCCCCCTGCACATCAGCGGGCTCCTGATTGACAGCCCGTGAAGATAAACCAACATGGTCTCCATTTAGCTCAAGTACCACACCAACCCTCACCTCAACCCCCCCCCTCCTGCTCCCCCAGCCCCCCACCCTCATATTCCCGGGAGAAAGCACACTTGAGCCAAAGTGTTTCAGAGCAGGATGTTTCCTGGGGAGAAAAGGTTTCGTTTCGGGTCAATGTGTACCGCTGCGACGGAGGGTGCTTTTTTTCCAGAGGGGGGTTGGTGGTTGTGTTGCGGAGGTTGGCTCATAGTGAGAAGATGGTTGGAAAGCTCAACACGCGGCTGTACGAAGAGGAGATCTGTACTAGTGATTGGGCGGGGCGAATGGATGGGGGTGTGGGGGGGTGTGGGGGGGTCTACGAGGGTGAGTGAGTTTGGAAAGGTGAGGTGGTGGAGGGGGTGACTACTGACTAGGGTGTTTAGTCCTGAGAGGAAACATTAGCAAAGCGAGGAGGAAAAGCTGCCAAATTAACTTCTCACCCTTTCAATCACACCCCTGAGAGTTCCTGCCCCACTTTACTTCTGCCGATCTGCCTCCACTCTTTGCGTGGAGGGGGTTGCTTGTTTTTTTTCCATCTTCTATCCTTTCTCTCTTTTTTTCGGTCCCACACTGAGGAGAGACATCGCACCCTCACACCGACCCCAGCATGCCCCTCTGACCTCTTACACCCCACCCCCACCCCCGTTGCACCCACTGGGCAGCACCAACAGACCACAGACTCAATGCAGCCAATCAGATCACAGAACCTCCACCCTCCTGCCTCTGCTCCTGATTCCGCAGTGAAGACGGAGGGGTGGGGGTGGCGGGGGTGGCATGGGCTTTAAGCATGTCTGTCCAAAATAACGACAAAATCGAATTCATACCTTGCTAATTGTATCCACTCTCCCAAACACTGGGCAACAGAATGAATCGGGCCCCAGAGAACAGAAGAAAAACACTCGATGCTTCACATTATCCCAGGAAGAGGAAAAAAGTGCATTAATGTGGTTTTAAGAAATCACCAGAGGAGTGGAGCAGATGGTCTTTCATGACTGGTGCTTTTGTAAACCCATCCGTGTGCTTTCTCCTCCAACCCAAGCAGCATGGTCTACATGTGGTAATACATGTCAGACCTCTCTCTCCTCTCCTCTCTCCTTCTCTCCATCGTTGGCTCCCTCTGTGACAATGCTACATCATGGCATACCTACCTAATTTGTTTGTATTTGTGGGCCTTTTGACTCCCACGCACGTCCCCACCTCGCACACACCCCTACGCCTACTCTTGTTTCTCTCTCCTTCTCTATCACCATATCAGATTAGGTGGTTGGTTCCTCCTCCCCAGGTTCCCTTGCTCCAAAATAGATGATTAGAGTCATTCTCCAAGACAAATGTAACTTTTCTGGACGCTCTAAATCTGTTTAGGCACATTTAATAGTGTCAATTATTGTGGGGCCAGACGGGGGACTCGGGCCTTTCTGTAGTCAGGGCCCTTAATAACATTGGCTACAATGAGAAGCAGATGCTGACCTGCTTGGTCCCTTTGAAAAAAGACATTTGAGTAGCTCTGCTTCTAATTTATGAGCCCCCCTCCACATCTGGAATTCTTTATAATTAAAACGTAAACCCCAAAGTTCTACTTCCACCTGTCAAACGTTGAGAAGATGAACATAGTAATGGGCTTCTCCTGCACTGGTGGAGAGATGGAGAGACTGTTTTGGGGGGCTTTTTCCCTTTAAAAAAAAGGGGGTACAGGGGGTAGTAAAGGGGTACAAGTAGAGGAAGAGAGAGAGGCCTTCTCTTGTGATTGTTTTCATTTATGGCAAAGGCTGGTCACCCCAACACCCGACAGGTACATCTATAATCGGTACCAGGTGCTGGACAAGGACAAGGAAATTCAATTCAATTCAATTCAATTCAATTCAATTCAATTCAATTCAATTCAATTCAACTAAATTCAATTCAACTCAACTCAACTCAACTCAACTCAACTCAACTCAATTCAAAGGGATTTATTGGCATGAGAAAACATGTTTACATTGGCAAAGCCAAAAGTGGAACAATACGATCAAATAAAAATGTATCTAAAATTGAAAGTCATCCCCAATAAATCATTTTCTATGTGTCACTCGATGCAGATATTGCAGGAATACACACAATGATTAGTAGTCTTTAGGGTGGTTGTGTTCCATTTGCAAGTCCATTTGATATCCTTATCCTATCACAAAAGCTCATGAATCTTGCTGCTCTATTTGCACATTGTTGTACTTTGCCCAGCAGATATGGGAGTTTTTTTGTCATTAGTCATGTTTTCAAACTCTCCTTAAGGGTGATTGTAATCATATAGATACTAAGATACAACATATCGTCGCTGTCAGGCATCAATATGTATTTCCAAAACTGCTATGCTGCGTTCACACTAGCCTGGTTAATAAACCAGACTAATATCGCACGGATCCGCGGGATATTAGTCTGGGGAGGCTCAGCTTGGATTTCATTTCCAGGGAAACATTTTCTCTTTGACGCAATTGGTCAGAGCTACTGTCAGTCAAAGGTCTCAAGCATTGAACGTCACTGTACCAAAGCCCGCCCATATTGCATACCGTGTCCGCCGGTAGGCAATTTTTTTTTGCCAACGGCTGATTCGGTCTGGTTTATTAACCAGGCTACGTTCACACGGGCAGATGCAAAAGATACAAAGTTACACAGCATACACAGCTTTGTCGCTATCATTATAGGTGAAGTACTGTAGGTTACTTACTTACTTACTTATAGGTGAAAAGCTAGAATAGCATATCTACAAGCTGTGAGTTTGTAGATTTGATATTTCCGCTACTTTTACATGACAATGTCATGGAACAAAATATAAAATAGAGTATTATTAAATGAAATAACAAATATCGACAGCGACAATATTCTTTTGGCAGTCCGAAACCTACTTGATCAGATGATTGTATATTATGATAATCTATTCTACGTTCTATGAAAAGTGATGGCAATTGTATTTATAATGAAACTGGTCATTCCTTCACAAAACTGTATGGTCAAGCATGGTTTTTTGTATCACCATAAAACTATTCCTTGATTTAGTGTCCATCCAAGGGATCAAACATTGGGAAGCCTAAACAGAACTGAGCAAATATTGAGTGATTTTCATCTGAAGCCATTTTTCATCATGCTATTTGAATTAGGTTTGATGTGACATGAAACAAATGCTATGATAAAATGTCCCACTCTGATCTTACACTTGTATAGCAGACCAGAAACATCATGTTTAAACTTCCCTTTCCTTTTATTAGCTTGTAATGAAAGCATAGAAATGGATTTGCCATGGCTGGTGAAAAACATAATTGCCCATAATAGGATTTGTTCCAACAGATCAATAGGACCTACTGGAGTGTGTGCTGTGTTGTATATGACTGCATGTATCTGTGCATGTGTGTGTCTGCGTGTATACGCATGTATGCATGTGTGCGCATGTGTGTGTGTGTGTGTGTGTGTGTGTGTGTGTGTGTGTGTGTGTGTGTGTGTGTGTGTGTGTGCACACAAGATTGTGAGTGAGTGCAAAGCCTCTCAGACCTCAAGCCCCCTTCATTAAATCGAATTAAGATCCAGCACCAAGAAGATTAATTCTCTTTGTCTTTTTCCTTCCCGTTTTCCTCTTCTATTCCCTCTTGTTCTCCTCCCTCCCTTCTTGGAGCGCGAGACAAAGCAGCTGTGAGAGAAGGCCTTGTTGAGCTTGTGGAGGTTGGAGAGTGCAGCTCGTGCAGTTAATCCTGCTGTGAGCACGGCCATGTGGACAGCATTCCTGCCATTTTCTCCGCTATTACCAGATCACCGTAATTAAGTCTTCAGTGTTAACGGGGCAACCAGGCCCAAACAGGGGGAGTGCTGAGCTGCAGCAGCTTCCTGTGGCTACTGGTGGGAATGGGCAGGCGGGGTGGGTCACCTGTGCATGTGGGGAGCTGAGGGATGTCTTGAGAGTCTGCTCACAGTCAGATGCACATGACTTAACTGCTGTCGAAGCCGGTGGTTGCAGTCACACAGATACACAGATAAACACACACACACACACACACACACACACACACACACACACACACACACACACACACACACACACACACACACACACACACACACACACACACACACAATCAAATCAAATCAAATTGGAGCTGAGATGAAGACACACCCAGGTGCATGGCTTTTATTCGCAGGGTGAACATCAGTACGTATCTCGTGCTCGATGGGGTCTCTACAAATCCCGCCCATGCACCACGTGGTCTGGAGGGGGATGGCCATTGGCCGCCCTCTCCGTCGCTGCTGCTAACTCATACTGTCAGCCATGATAGAGGGAGGCAACAATACCTGCAGGTGTGAGGCTGTTAAAACCAGACCAAAGTAGTTCCCAACAACAACATAAAAATGTACAGCCTCAGAGGAGGTGGTGGCGTGTGTTTTCGAAAGGAAGGAGGTTACGCTACTGTCCCGAGGGAGAGAAATGAGCACATTTAAAGGGGGGGGGGGGTGTAAGGGAGGTGAGCTACACAGGGAGTAAAGGGGAGATGGGGGGGGGAGCGACAGAGGGGGAGAGAGGTATAGAAAGAGAAGAAAATGGGAGAGATATGGGGGAAGAGAGAGAGAGAGAGAGAGGGGTGGGGGCGAGTGAGCGGCATAGGGAGGCAGAGGGAGCGGAGGGCCTCTTTGTGGATCATTGGCAGATAATGGGCTCATTAGGCCAAACGTAGCTTAAAAAGGCTCTGGCTCTCTAAACAAACAGAACAGGCGCTGAGGAGATGGACTTAAGGGCCCGACATGGAGAGAGATATAATGAGGCCCCCCACCCCCATTCTGCATGGAGTAGAGAGGGAGGCCTTTCCAACAGGCTGCCCGCTCAAATTCCCCAACTATCAGACCTACCCTCAGTCAAAGCTGTCGTTTGGAGCCCTATCAACACAATGAGGCAGCTCCAGCCACAATCACCCTCCCTCCTTTGTAAATGTATCCACAACATACTCACATGATACCTGTTGTTTCTGTATTTCGTTTGTTTTCCTCTCTCCCTCACAAACACAGGTATGAAAAGAGAAAAAATTAAAATAATGAGAGGCGCCGATGACCTAGTGGTTAAGGAGCATAACACTAATGCAGCCTGACAGCGAGTTGCAGGTTTGATTACAGAGTCCGACGGCCTTTGCTGCGTGTCACTCTCTCTCTCCTTAAGAAAAAGCTGCTGTATTAAGCTGACAGAAATTAACACACAAATACATTAATTTGTGTCAGATTACATTTAGTTCTCGAAAGACTTACTTCAAGAAAGCCATTTGTTTCCCGTCACCTTGTTCAATGTAGCTCGCACACACTCATGCTATATTAACTTAGCACTGTCCTCTAACTCAGCAGACTCCAGTATTTCTGAGAACAAATATCCAGTAACTCAAATAAAATGTGATTAAATAGGCAGGAGAAATGTGAGACACAGTTTGTAATGTTTGTGGTGAAACGGATGCTGGTTCAACAATGGCCTTTGTGGGAAACTTGAATGCCTATTAAGCAACTGGGATGCGAGTTGCGAGGCCAACAGGGGATAGGCCTTGACTTGATGTTCAGTCAAGAGCCACTTAAAGAGCGATCCTCCTTTGCAACAATTGCTTTGGTGAATAACAAATTCCTTCAGAGGCCTAAATTGATATTGCATGACAGCGCGTGCGATTGAAGTCCTCCACTGTAGCATACCGTTAGGTACCGTAGCTGTAAGCAATAACAGACCAGCTCTCCTTGAACTCCTTTGTAATCAACTCGGGGAAACGTTACCACAGAGCATGGCCATCCAACCATTGAAACTGCCACGAGATTTATAGTGAGACGAGGTAAAGAGGCTGCTGCCCAGTTCTCCAGGAAACCAAAATACCTCTCTTCCACTGACTCCTCTCCCATTACAGAATGTTTGCCTTTGTTTGCCTTTATTAATACCAATATATTACGCTGGGGAACGTAAGGGAGCATTACTTGGAGGGACAGAGGTGGGGATAAAAAATGGAGGCATTGTGAGGGGGCTGGGGCGGTTTCTGTTCATCTCCAGCTGCTTCTCTGCTCATCATGCTGAGAACTAACATGAAACACACTCACGCTATACAGCCTCCTCTCGCACACATCTGACATCCATTAAGGACACTGATGGAGGACCAAGCTCTGAGGGGACTTGCGGTCCCATCTCTCAGCTCCTCTCTGAGAAAAGAGAGGAAAGGAGAGAGGGGAGGAGGATAGCGAGGAGAGGAGGGGGCATGGGTAGCTCTGACAGACCAGATTTCAGTCCAAATGTGTACTACAATGCTAGCGCTGGTTCCCCTACACTCCAGTCACCCAACACTACCACGGAGGGTTGGCTGCAAACATGCACAATACAATTCTCAGCTAATCTTATTTTCTTAAAAAATATATTTTTTTTGCCTTTACACAAAGTACTTACTATACATTATGTATGAGCAGTTTTGGTATTAGGTATCACTGAATCTACTTTTACAGCGCTAATTTCACGTAGGACAACACAAAGGACAGCCATTGGAAACAAGTTAACAACAGTAGTCAGAACAGTGGACAACATTGCTGAAATTCTGCAGGGTCTCGTGGTTACGTTTGTCTGTTCTACCAGACCAGACAAACTTCTGGAAGGCAACCAATTATCCTCTGGAGTTCCCTTGCAAGTTCCCTCTATGCATTCTAATGTTTGATTTATTCTTAGTTGTGCGCCGGTGTCTTGCACCGCAAATAGTTGATCTACAAGCTCACAACACGTCGCGCTGAGACGCATTGTGAGCTTGTAGATATGCTATTTGCGGTGCATCACACCGGTTTGAAACTACGTATAAATCAGGCTGAAGAGAAGTAGTTTGCTGGTGAAATTTGGGATTTACTAGCCACTGTGACCTGTGGACAGAAAAAGGTTAGTTTCCTGCCTTGGTTTCTATAGCTGAGGTTCCATAGGGTCTGTAGCAGAGGGTCCCCTGACCATTCTGTATAAACATTCCAAAGCTGTCTGTGGGATATGTCTATTCCCAGGGAAACTTTCCCCACTCAGATAAGTCAACGCTGACAGTGTGAAACAGCCTCTGAAAACACAGAGGACCGGCCTGACACATGTAGGTCTCCATGCAAGGCCACAGAGGTCCTGGGGGCAGAATGCTCACCTTGTAAACGACAGGCAGATCTAAAGGAGAGAGGTCACTAGTGGATAATGTTTTACACATCATCTACATGCTCCGGTCTAGTCAACCTATACCTGATGAGGAGAGCTCTGAAGGCTGAGTAGCTCTCAAACGGATGCATAGAAAACCACATGCATTCACACAAAAATGTGCATGAGTGTGTAGACAGACAGACGCACGCACGCACACACACACGCGCACACACACACACACACACACACACACACACACACACACACACACACACACACACACACACACACATGCGCTCTTGCTTTTGCGTACAAAATGTGCTGCCATCAATGGGAAAACTGGAGGTCATTTGTACGTTCAGTCCTGGGGAAACATTCTCGGTAGACAGGTGTATAGATTGAGGAGGCTAGCACGGGGAGTAAATGAACCGGAGAGAGGTGTTTGTCCAAACAGGATAACACCAGGCCCCTGTTTGATGTGCATGAAGCAAGGTGAGAGGAACAGCACCCTCCTGTCTCTTCAACATGTTTACCTCACTGATGTGAACACCGCTGGGCCACCCCACACACTTCACACACACACTGCCCCCCCCAGCAGAAAAACAGAGGTGGAAAGAGAGGGATAGTGTGAAAGAGAGGAGAGACACACCTCATTAATCTTGCTCGCACTTTCCACTCCGCGGCTGTCTGTTTTAGCGGCGCGTTTACTTTTAACGTGGAGGTGAAAGTGACCGATGCTCGAGCGCACGGCCTTGTAATGCAAAATGTTCAGCGTCACCCACAAGTAATAAATTTACACTTTTTCATGTGGTCCTATTCTCTGACCTCTTTTGTGAGCCGTGCCTCGCTCTCGTCTCGCCTCTTCAGCTGGAATTCTCGATGCGTCAGGACACATACTCCCTCTTCTCCCTGATGACATGTTAAAGGAGTGGCGCTGGTCTATTTTGACACGCTGTATTGAGAGCACATCAAAACTTACATGTACAGTTTTCATTGTCCGATGATGGCCTCCATGCAGCACTCCGGCTCTCTCACACCCAGTCATTTTATTCCAGAGAGGAGGTTATACACTCTAGTTCTAGTCTATAGACATATACTGTACGTAAGCCAGTTGACTTGCAGACGTGTTCACCTTAAGAAAGGTGTGGTGTGTGCCTTTTTGTTCTGGGGCAAACATCTGGTAGTCTGACCCTGATTTGCATGAAAACCACCAACAATAATGATGACCTAACTAGTCTTTTACGGTATATAAAAGAGACACCTCCCTTAAGAACACAGTAACTAGAACACTAACGGATTCCTGGTCTGTCCACATCTGTGTCACTTTCTCCCTCTCTCTCTCTCTCTCTCTCTCTCTCACGCACGTACGCATATACGCGCACGCACACACACACGCACGCACGCACGCATTAAATGAAATGAAATGAAATTCAGGGCTTTATTGGCATGAGAGAACATACGTTTACATTGCCAAACACACACACAAGCATGCACGCACGCACACGCACACACACACACACACACACACACACACACACACACACACACACACACACACACACACACACACACACACACACACACACACACACACACACACAGCCATGGTGGCAGCAGTCAGGCAGCCCATCCTATGTCAGGCTCCGGCGCGGAGGGATGTCAGACCTGTGAATTGTGGGGGGTAGTTGAATCACAATGGAACTGGCAGCCCTGGAGGTCATTAGGGCCAGTAGGACAAGTAAGGCAGCGGCTGCCGTGTGTTGCAGCCAACAGCCCCAATCTCCAACCTGGAACCTGGATCCCAGACAGCTGGAGGGGAGGTGGAGCCGCTGGGCTGACCTGGGCATATTGCAGGGATCGTGGCCCAGACAGAGGCTACCCAGTGCTAGAAGTTACAACCAGAGCTGAGGTGCAGTCCTACCGGTGCCCTGCCTAGACTCCTCCCCTCTGTCATGTCTGCCCAAAACACCGCCACATCTGCCCGAAACCACCCCCATTACACCCCCCCCCCCCCCCCCCCCCCCCCCCCACACACACACACATCTCCACTACCAAGCCCCCACACCCAAAGACTCTCCTGACCCCACCCATCCCCACTTAACTGCCCTGCTCCGGTTTAATCACCACTGGATGTGGATGGAGGAGGGTGGGGGGAGCCCGGGGTGGAGGAGAAAACCACACATTACATCATGTATTTACTTATCCAGAGTAGCTAGCTAGTGTTGCCCGTGACATGGAGAGTGGAGCTTGGGGTGAAAGGTGAAGGATTCTAGAGTAAATGAGTCATGACCAAACCAAAGGGCTGGAATCTAGGGGCAGGCTCCTTAAGAACCCCTTCTGTACACAATGCAGACAGACAGTGAGTCAGTCAGACAGACGGCACAACAGACAGATGACACGACAGACAGACGGCACAACAGACAGACAGACAGCACAACAGACAGACGGACGGCACTCTATCTAATATATCTGGCCAGGAAAGGAACCGGCCTAAAACATTTCACCTGAATGCACAGCTCATGATTATTACAGACACATTTCTAAACTAATCCTCAGAGAATTTCCAGATGCACACATCTTGCACTCAACAGCATAATGTTACCCAGGAATACAGAGTAAGCCGTTTGTTGAGTATTTGCTATTAATGTAAGCAATTAGGGGATAAGGCTTTTGGGAGCCTGCCAGCTACTGTTTCAAAATCTCCTCTTTCCTCGCGGGTGGAATTTGAACTCTTTAAATTGCTTCACTTCAGTAACAATGCCGTAAACACCTCCCAATCCCTTCTCAACCATCTGCCCATGGTCAACGTCACCTCCGTAACTACTGGTGACATGTTGATCAGCCTTGCGGAATATCCAACCACCCCACTTTCAGCAAGGTATAGTGTGCAGCCCAGCAAGGCCAAACAGACCCTGTGAAGTCAGGCTGCACAGTTCCATGTACCGTGAACACAGGGTTGTCTTCTATGGAGAGAAACCCTGCTGTCGTGATGAAGTGAATGGTTGAGTGTAGGGTTAGGAGAAAAGAAATAGATAGAATAAGCATAAGGGGAAATAAAGAGAAGGGGTATATGGAAGAGGGAGTGAACTGCAGATAACAGAAATGCATGGACCTCTACTCGTTCATCTCTCCCATGTCCCTTGCCTGTCTGTTAGAGTAGCAGTGGCCCATGCGAAGACATCAAGCACATTCCAAGAGTCGGCCCAATTATGGGCAGATGAGGGGCAGTTCTCTTTGTTTAAGAACAAAGCCAGAAGTGACACAACTGGTCTTTAAACAGAGCTCTCGCAGTCGTGGTGGGGGAGAGGGGTGTGGGGTGGGAGGGGAGGTGACCAGCTGGTTATAAATATCTATTTGGTCAGTTACTGGAAGGAAAATTTGCAGTTTGTTTGTCATCCACTCATCCAGGTGGTGGGCCTGGTGGTTGCAAAACTCCAGAGCAGAGAGAGAGAGAGAGAGAGAGACAGAGAGAGAGGCCAACCTGTTTGAGTCGAACTGCCAGAAATGAGGAATTTTACTAATTCTTATATGAAAGCCACATGTCATCCTCTAGTGGGAGCCTGCAGAGAGAGAGATAGGGAGAGGGAGAGAGAGAGAGATCTTGGCGAGGTTTCATGTCATATTTTACCTAGTCATTATTCTGGTCAGACATGTTAGAAGTTACTGTAATGTGGATTAGTCGTACACTGAGATAATTAATTTCAGGATGATCTACATTGGCTGTCATGTGGCGACCATGTATATTGGACTATTCATGATGAGCTGGCCTGGAGTGCAGCAAATTCTCCATACAACAACTCCTGAAGTATCGTAAGGAATTTGAACTTTCAACAACGATTTCCTGAGTTATAATATGTTCAGACTGTTCTGTCCCCTACAGAAAAGTTCCCCATTACCCCAAAGTAGCACAGGATTTGAACACTATTATAACGAACGATGGGTTACAATTATAAGGCTGTGAGTGTTATGGGTTGTTAAAGTGTGTTTGGGGGTGACTCAAGTTGTCCCTCCTTAATGGCCATTGTGCAATTGGTTGTTGGTGGCCAGACACAGGAGTTTTTGCCTGCAGAGGGGCGGGACGAGTTTAAAGTTTGATTCCCACTCTGCAGTAAATTAGAACACAGCAGGGTAATGTCTGTTTATTCCAAATACAGCTGCAAGGGCCTCTCTCCTACCCACCCTCCCTCCCTCCATCCCCACAGCCCTCATGACAGCCTCAGTATCACCTGGACCAGAAGTACACACACAAATAGAACCACACAAAACACGCATTATGCAAACTGCATGCACTTGCATAAACAAACAGTCCAGCGAACACACGCACAGCACGGGCATAGTACACACACAGGGACAGACAAAACACACTCAAACCAACAAAAAGATGCATGCACAAACACGCACGCGCGCACACACACACACACACACACACACACACACACACACACACACACACACACACACACACACACACACACACACACACACACACACACACACACACACACACACACACACACACACACACACACACACACACACACACACACACACACACACACACACACACACACACACAGGGATGCAAACACTGCATTTGAAGACATACATAACAATAGAGATTGTGGAGTAATTGATTGACCCTTTTGTGTTCTGTGCACAAATACAAGTTGGTAATTACTTAATCTAATGGTAGGTCTACTTTCACTGTCGATTTGTATTGAACAAAGGATTATTTAAATTGTTGGTCCATAATAAATGAAAAAATGATTCATTGTTAACAGGCACATCTTTAAATGTATAATACTGTAGTGTATAATTGTATAAAACATACAATAAATTTACCACGATTACATTATGTGTAGTTATTTGTTCCCTGTTTGGTGGTGTAAGGCTGGGCTACTGCTCCAAAGTTGAAATAAACCATAAGGATTGTAATATTCGTATTTCTAGAGGTGTTGTGTGTAGGCCTATGCTACACTCTGGTGGAGGGTCAAGTGAAGCCTGGCTGGTTTATACTTAGTCGTACGACGGTATCCACTATCCAGTGCCAAAAATAGCCGTTCTACAAGTTCACCACCTTATACTCTCGCGTAGCATGCAGCCATGCACCGATACGTGCCAGAGCTTGAAGATCTGCTATTCTAGTCGAGTGAAACTTACACACTGGCATACGACGAAGTCTAAACCGGTATTGAAGCCAAGCCAGCCCCTGTCCTGGTCACATTAATAATCAGTGTTTGTCTCCATCTAGTGGCATAACATGAACAATGCATTTGACGACCGTCCGTGGCTGCGGGGACGCGCCTTCCTTGCGTCATGATGCTCTGGTAGTTTCTACGTGCGCGCTCACGGGGGAATCCTGTGATCTTGTGCGTCAGCTGTCAAATGATGCACATACACTCACACTCTTCTGCTATCGTCTCCTCTCCGGCAAGCCGTGTATACACGGAACTAACGGAATAGAGGTTGTACCAGGACAGGACAGGAGAGAGGAGGGAATGTAAACTAGCACGACCTTTATCCAGCTCGCTCCATGACCGCTGCAGTCAGTACTGTCGCCGTGTTGTTGTCACCAGGTGGAGGAGAGCCGCAGTACCGAAGCACGCACAGGTTTCCTGGTGGCTGGAACGCCAGGGTCTTTAGCCAAGGCTAACCTTAGCCGTTAGCAAGAACGGTTTTCAATGAATTAATTGTTGCCACCCAAACGTAGCGTCGGCGGCTAACTTGCTAACATAAAGCTATTGCACATGTATGCGTCGCGAGGAGAGGGGAGCGTGCCCTGTGTGGATTCTGTGGAACTGGTTCTGTGTATTGATTCGAGCCCTGGCTGGCCAGGCTAGCATGACGGGCTTCTGACGCTGCGTAGGTCAGTACGGTAGGTAGCCACACGGGGCTTGCTTGGCTCAGGTGATAGAAGAACATTTGGGTCGCAGATCAGATTCATGCTCAAATAGATATGAGCAGCAGTTTCGCAAACGACGCCTCCGTCATAAGCTCTGACAACAACAGGGGTTCGTCGGTCACGGTCAGCAGCAACAACAACAAGGACTGGGACTTGAGGAACCACGATGGGTTCTTGTTCTGTTACGAAAAGGCCATGGGAGAGACTATGCAGGCAGGGATGCCCTCCGTCCAGTCGGGACTGGACGGGCACCTGCCCTTACTGCATGGCCGACACAGTACCCCTCCCAACGGGTTGATGCTCGGCTTGGACGAGGCGTACACGTCAGGGTGTCACAGCCGGAGTGCAACCTACCTCGACGACACCACCGGTCCTCTGGACTACAGCCCAGACGACGGGAATAACTCCGGCCCGCTGTTCGAGAGCAGAAAGAGGACGAGGTCCGCTGGTTCAAGACACCGCTATAATGAAGTGGTCACAGAACTCGGTGCTGAGGAAGTGCGGTGGTTTTACAAAGAGGACAAGAAAACGTGGAAGCCCTTTGTCGGACACGACTCCCTGAAAATTGAGCTCATGTTTCGTAAATTCTGTGAGCTCAACCCCATCATTGCCAAGCATCCAGGTACTGCTGCAGACTCGGACGCATGTACTGGAGAGGAAGAGCATGCAAATGGAACTGAAAGCAAAGGCCTTAATGTTTTGGAGAGAACTGAATCGGTGCCTGTGGAGACGAGAACTAGTAGTGGGCATGGTAGTCGTGGTGGGTCCCTGGACTCATCATCGGCTGTCTCTTCAGAAGAGAGAGACCTTGATGGAATCAAAATCGATGTAGACCGTGTGTGTGTAAGGGGAGGGCTGTACGAGGTGGATGTCAGAGAAAGCGAATGCTATCCTGTTTATTGGAATCGTAAGTATCAAAAAGCTCCTATTGCCAACTGCCAGTTCATGGCAGATGTTGACAGAATCGTTTCTATAATCTCCCAGTCTAATTCCAGCAGTGTACATGTTTTCGCCAATGAGATGGCTCCACAGCATAGCTAGAGATTACAAACTCACTCACTCACTCACTCACTCATGTATCCATGAATTCACTCTAACATCAGTCACTGCACCTGACTGTCCATAATGTAGGACATGTCATGAATATTGAATAACATCTAACTTTTGTTCCTTACTACCTTTTCACTGTTGCTTTTATCCACAGTGGTTTACAATGAGTTTAGGGCAGTGTTCGTCTTGCTCGGGTAACACTTAATCTGGACACATGGCTCAGATGTAGAGTCAGACGAAATGCAAAATTGTCTACTTGTCATCCTAGTCACCTTGTAGTACTTTTAGTACAGCACTCACCCTATTGGTTGACCATAGTTCATGGCTCACACTCATATATTTCACATGAATACCTAAATTGTAATAGACTTTTCTGTTATCGGACAGTCAAATAACTACTGGGCCACCGTGGTATGCATTTGATGTAGAATACTGCATCTTGGCTAGCACTACATTATTCATACTGGTTGTTGAAGATGTCTACACTCTACAGTACATGTATGAATTAGTAATTTGTAAAAAATGGCCCACTGGCCCCTCTTCTAAACATCGACCCAGTCTGGCCATTGATTCTATTGAGCTCAGCTGAGACATGATGCTAACTAATTCACAGAGATTTCCAAGAAAAAGCAGCCAAAATGAAAGGGGTACTGATCATGCTGTTTACTATAGATATAGTGTCTTGGAGATGTCCCTAGGGGATCTATCATAATGGGACTGAGCTGTTTTTGAAAGTAACACCAAATGATAAGACAAACAATTATTTTACTGGCTTGTGTTTCTGGTCAAGTAGCTATATACAGGTAGATGTAAAGGTAGAACTTTCTCTTGAGTCAATACTTGACTTGTATTACTACTATAGCAGTATTGTGTAACCGTTAATAGTAAACACTCACTTATCTGAGGCCCCATCTTCTCTGACCAGACGTCATTCGGCAACGTAACATACCGGTACATTGATAAGTGATATTCTTGGCTCAAAACTTGTCTCAAAACATTTGAGTGTTTGTTCAGTAACAGGGGTCTCTCCAGCTTTTCAATTTTAGCCAATTATAATGGATTGCATTTTTATAGGGCTTTTCTATGCACTACGTACTTATTCAAAGCACTTTACGATGGTCCATTCAGACATTGGGAGGTGAAGCGGCAATTTGATAGTTTTCCAGTTCTAATTTGGACTGCTAATTTCTTTATCATTATATCTAATTTCACTTGTTTATCATGCAATAAGTCCTAAATATTTGCTGTTCATTTAATAGCCTGGTTGCCTGATTGTTCCTCTTGTCTGCCTATTCTCTGTTCTACAGAGCAGGACAGTATTCCAGTGATGAGGGGGCAGTGGTTCATCGATGGCACCTGGCTCCCATTGGATGAGGAGGAGAGTGACCTCATCGAGCTGGAGCATCTGAGCCGTTTCCGTGGGCAACAAATGCAAGACACCTTTGAGTCTGACGTGGTTGCTAAAACTGTTGATAGCAAAGAAGGTAAGAGCCATGGGAGACTGGGGCTTGAGTAATAAGAATCATATTACTAATTGGTTAATTGCTAGACTGTATAGCAGAAAACTACCTGATGTCAATTATTTAATACAGTTAAGCTATAAAATACCTGCTCTTTATACTTTAGTCACACTTTAACTTTGTTACAGTTTGACTTGATTTAAAAATGAATGGAGGAAGCATTGCAGTGAATGCAGATGCTAATTCTCTTTCATAGAACAATTTCTTGCCAATCCATGTTAGTGGATTAACTAACATGGATTACCGGTATTAGTAATCCAGCCAGGTAGCCTCTCCTTAAGGAAGCATTATTATGCACTGAAAATTTAGGAATATCAACGTGTGTCAAGTGTTCCCTAACAGATCCATTTTGTACTCTCTCAGTTAAATGGACACTCAGGATTCTGCTGTATGTAATGTAGTCCAGTGAGTTGAAATAAAGCAATGTCCTTGGTCAACCTGCTTGAGAATGAAAAAACGTTGTGGAAATAACTTGCGACGATACATTCATTGTAACAGGAAATTAATGCAGTAAGTATTTGTATTGTGCGTGTGCACATTTCATTGTCCGCCTCACAAAAAAGGGTGTGGCACTGTAAGTCTTTGTGTAGCAGGGTTGATTCTGGCACAGTGTAGCTGACTGTAGCCCTTAAAATGTAAAAGAAGAAGCAGTCAGCAGTCTTCTTAAAGTAGTTATATTTGCAGCCTCTTGAGAAGGCCTTCTTTAGTGATTCATGTGTGAGTTTGTGAAAATGAGGCAGATATGTACGATAGACATACTGTAGAGATTGGTGTGTTAAAGAAGACTTTGCCTACATGATGGCAAGAGAAAGTAAATGTTTGAGTGAGGAACATAAAAGTGCCAAAGGGAAGGTAAATTAGAAGGTGTGTGTGTGTAGATGCATCTGTCATATATAATAGTATGATGCCTGCAAAGTCCCACATTTGAATAACCCACCCTTAAATTAAATAAATAACAGGCTGTTTTGGATAAGTTCTGGATAAGCCTACCTGCAGTCTCCTATTTGATTGTCTATGACTGCATTCCAAAATGTGCATGCCATGGGTAAGCAACACGGCCTGGCAGGGATTTGCACTCCTGGGAGCACATTCTTCTAGTTTATATTATAAACTTTATATTTTTTCCATTTCTTTTAAAATTTGTAACGTTTTTGTTCGTTTCATTAGATAATTATGCACATTGTTGATAAAGCTGTTAATTATATGGTATAATTATTAACATCACATGTATTTTGAGTGCATTAAAAAAATAACCGCAGGGTACAGCAGTACCCTTAATGCCTTTTTAAATGAAGCCAAGAGCAGAGCAGAGAAGACCGGCTTCAGTAGGTTGGCCAGTCTCTCCTGCATTATGGCCCTTCATGTTATGTACTCACAGCTGCTCTCCCTTGGGGCAGAGACACCTCCCTCACACCGGATCACATGAGCACTGCAGTCAGATGGAGAGGTCAGCACCATTTTATTTTTTAAGAGAGCGCACACACACAGATTGTAAAGGCGTGAGGCATACACATATACAGACAAACACTGAGTCACACACTACAGGAAATATGCTAGGCCTGCAGAGCATTTGAAATATGTTGCAAAGTCATGGCAATGGTCTGTGGGCTGCGTCACATTTTCATAAAAGGCCATCTCCAAATAATCAACAACACTTGTCCTTGTCCACGACTCTACACTGTAAAATCATGAGTGCTAAATTAAATCTGATGGTGTACCAAACATTCTCACAGTACAAATGAATACTGAGGATTTGACTGTGTAGATTTGACCTTGGCCTGCCCGTTCACCAAGTCATCATAATGCTCAGGCGCACCTGCTGCTACAACATTGTCATTCATCTTAACAGAACTGATGTAATCAAGGCAAATACAAGGCTGAAATATTGGTACAATTCTGTATTTATATATTTAGTGATTCTTGGTAATGGTACATGAACCGACAGAGTAACATTAGTCAGTGCAGCATATCTTGTGAAGAGCGAAGACACTTGACTTATGGAGTACGTTGAGTTATATCACGTCCATCGACATAAAATGGATGATATATCAAACCGCACTTCTGCAATACTGAAGTAACCCCCCCTCTGTCCCTCTCTGTCGCTCTCTCTGGCTTTCCTTCCTCTCCCCTCTATATGCCTCAGCAGCCACTTTAGATCTTAAAGCTTAATGAGGCAGAAGGCATATGGCAGGCCAGGCATGCTATGCATTATGCGGGTATAAGTATAACATCACCGTAATGGAGGAAATTCTTGGGGAAGATGAGCACTAGCATAGCCTGTCTCCTGACGATCCAAGATTACTTATTTTCGGACTGTTAAAGATTCTGGAACACGCAAGGAAGGAGTGACGGTCAAGGCACTAAAGACAAATACTGCCATTATATTTTATACAGATTTTTCCTTGCATGAGAAATAACACCAGTTTAAGTATTAGTGATCGTTGTATTCTAGTAGGTATTTCACCCTCCATGTATGAGCATCAACAATTGTGTTCACTTTCACAGCTGTTTCGTTCTTGAAATGTTAATTGGTCTTTATACTGTAGGTGTGTCTTCACCAGCACTTGGACATTTTGGCTTTTACATTTGGACTTGTGATGGTGTCTTCTAACTAAGTTCCTCATCAGAAAATGTCCACCTATATTTGCCCCCAATTATTATTGTTTGCTAGTTCCTTTGAAGACCAACTGCTACAATTTTAGAGAAATGCCAACCCTCGCCACAGATGTTGGTTGAGAAGCTTTCACAGTGTTTTACTGGTTTCTTTCTGCCATTCTCTTTGAGCAGAAGTGGAAATGTCCCCTCTTTGTACTCCAGCAATGTTAAGTGTTCGCTCAAAGGCCTTTGTTTAGTGACAAACATGTAGTGTGTGAGATTGAACAGTATTACACATGTGTGCACACACACACACACACACACACACACACACACACACACACACACACACACACACACACACACACACACACGTGCGTGCAAACTGTCACTAAATAAATTGTAGTCTTTGTCTTTGTAGCCTCTAATTGGAATATTAGTGAATGAAATTATTGCACATGTAATTACAACAATTGAATAATCAGAGCACATTTTAATTCTCTGAAGGCCAAAGAATCTCTATGGAACATAAAACACTGTGGCTACATCTATATGCATGTGCATTCATTCCTGATCCTGAATGTGAGAATCTGAATCTATCTATGGTGCACCCGAAGCAGCATGAGATTTTGCATGTAACATTTTGCTGCCGAGAGCAGGGTGACCCTGAGGCGTGTGTTGCGTTTCGTGAGGGCAAAACACTGCAGCACCCTGTGGCCAAGCAGGCAGGCACATTGTCATCTGTCACATACTGTATGGCATGCAACACGGCAGCAGATGGTTATTTATTCTTTCAGTATTGCTACACAAATTGGGTATTGCAGATAGTTGATGGCCTGGCTGTCAGGGTTATGCTTGTTTATGGCTCGGTTCAACCGACTGTGTTCTTCCACCCAAGAGGGATCTCATCGATGTTTCCACTGTAGGCATACTTATTACTTACTAACACTGCTCTCAGCATCTCCTTGTCTGCTTCGTGCCACTGCTGACATTTGCAAGTCTGATGTCGATGCAATCCCCGAGGGAATCAATCGGTCAGATTTGAGCTGTACTCATTCGGAGTGAGGTTTCTTTTAATTTGATTGTCAAATGCCAGGCCCCAGTTCCCCAATCATATACTGAGTCTGACAATGCATGTTTTGAAAAATGTTCAGTCTACAGTTTATAATTAAAATAGAACATGGTAAATGTTGGCAATGCAAGACATGGTATTATAGTATGTGACATCTGCCTATTTAGATATTCCACCCTGGCCTGAATTCATGAAAAATGTACTTCTGAAACGTGTTCAGTCAGTATTGCAAATCTGCACAGGATCTTCTGTAGCGTCATTAGTCAAATATAATTTCCAAGTAAGGATTTTAAAATAAATAGTAAATACCATAGTTAATTAACAGACTGGACTGTGAGGAGCGCACCTTTCTAATTTGTACTCTGGCCTGCCCTGTATACAACAAAGACATTATTTAAGAATCTACACATACTATTGAGTTAGCTATTTTTTTTACAGGTCTTGAAATTGTCACACCAGTATGTATTGTATTCTTGCTACTTTGATAGCTTTCCTGCATTTTAAAGTGGTTTGTAGTTTCCAGTAACTGACTCTCATTCCTGGAAGCTTGTTTATCTATTCATAAATTAAAATGTTTGTGTCTTTTAATTTAATAAGCCTTTTTTGTTATTGCCTTAAGTATTATCACATACCCTACTTTAAGTAAAGTATTTATACATTTACCTAATGTTCCACAAATGAAAGGCAGTATTAGGAAATGCAATAAGTATAATCCAGACGCTACCTCAGTCATCATCTGCATATTTCATCACTGACATATTTCAAGTAGCGTTGCATTTTGGGTGTCTTACTTCATCTTCATCTTAATGCTAGACTAAAATTAAGGCCTTAACATTATTTGTAACAGCATCCTGTTCTAATTATCTAAAGCCACCACCTTTTGTCAATGTTGCTGGACGTTCTCAGTGTCCAAGACCTTGAGTTACCCGATAGCAGCGCTACTTGATCGATGGCTCTGTCCAAAGTGATGACATTGGTAGCCTCTGTGACTGACGCCACAGGCATTCCCATTATACTCACTGTCTATTGGTTGTTAGTTCTCTCCCACCTGCCCCCTTTCTACCTCCCCTTTCTGTTCAAATGGAGTGGATATCAGACGAGTGCTAGAACAACATGTCACAAGCGCAAACGCTGTCAAGGTACTGTAAAACGCCAACATTTATTTTCTTTTGCTATTGTACTGTTGCTGCAGTATATTAGATCTGCGCACAGCCTTTTCTCCCTGTAGATTTTAGCTCTGCGTGAAACTAGATCCTCTTCCTGTGGCTCATACCTACAGTAGCACAATCCATTTAGAAGTAGACCTGGGCCCAGTGAGACATGGTTCTGTTAGATCTGGATCTAGACCACTACCCCATACCATTGTCGCCAAACTGGGCCTAGCTGCTTGAAATACTCCCTCTGTGCTGTGGCTTACTGTTGCTGCTATTATTGCAACCGGCACACACAAAAAACAGCATGACATGTCTCTTCAAGGACATGTATGGTGAGGGGCAGTCAATCACTTAAACACACCTCAAATAAATTGATCTGAGCTAAATAATCTGGTTCTCCTAAAAGTCTCCCAATTTTACCCATCTTATTCTCTCCAACCCCAGCCCGCCTTCTTTGTCTGTCCATTCTTCCCTTGTTTCGCAGTTTGACCGTGTCTTTAATGAACCGTTATCAACAGCTCCTTCTCTGTGAGCAGTGAACAAAGCTCTCTGTTGAGAGGCAAACGGAGGCGGTGAGCAAAACAGAGAAGCCTTTGTGGCCCCTGTTGCACCCTGACATGGTGCGCCGTGTAGAATCGGCATCTTTGAGGTCTAGCAACTGTCCCAGTTCTGGGTGCGCTAGACCTCATCAAAATGGTCAGAGCGTAGTGGTTACAGAGGCCCATTGACCTAGCATCAACAACAGACTCCTGCACAAGCATGTACAAGACACATTTTGGGGTGATTCTCATACATTCTGTGCGCCATTCTTTAAAATTGAAACTGAAAATGTTTATTAGGTGCCACTTGACATTAGACATTAGTGTACTACTGTACTTCATCCAATCTGACATTTTTGTGGAAAACAGTATTTGATAGGTCTTTTCGAGAGAAAAAAAAAGAAAAACCCCCACAAGAAGTCTCAGCAGTAGCCCTAACAATAGCCAGTTTCAGCTCAGCGCATTTGTAAATAATGGGTAACGTCCTAGTGATAAATCACCTGTTCTCCTCAGCCTTGTTCTATCTCCCCTATTCCACTTCCCCATTTCACCTTGGTTTTGCCAACTCCTCACATCTCATATCCCTTCCCACTCCCATACTGTACTTCCTCCGCTTTGTTCCTCCCTTTCTCTCTGTCACTCTTTCTCTCTCTCTCTTCATATCTCCCCTGCCTGTACGTATGCCCCTCTGTTGTTCTTAGGCCAGGGCCGGAGTGTTAGAGAGAGAGATGCCTGCGTCTTTTACTGCCAGATCGAATCACACATTTCTTTTGATCCATTTCCCTCCTGTCCACTCTTCACTTCCTCCAACAGCTCTCCACCGCTTCCTTGCACTGTAAAATGGGAAGTGTTTTTGTACTGTACAGCCCCCTTGGCATCACTCCATCTTATTGGATACATGTTCCACCAACCTTCAACTCAACATTCATTATTCATATGTTTGGCCAACTGGATAAGCTTCAAGAACAACCCCCAACATACACCTAACTTAAATATGTTATATGTTTTAAAGACGACCTGTTTTACAGTGGACTCTCACCAATGGGCATAGCTCATCAGTTTGAAGTGGCTTTGTTTTATCATCCATTTTCATGATCATCCATTTTCCTCACATGACAACAAAGTGGACAGGTGTTACCGTGGTGTTGTATGACTGCTGTCCTTTCCCATCTCCTGTCTTCATGTGTATGCGATATGTGCATGAAGGAGGGTAGGTGAGGAAAGGAGGCCACTTTAATACTGATTGAGACTCATCCCAAACTGAGTGGTGAGAGGTGCTTTTCTTCTCCTCCGAAGCCACCCCCCCCCCCCCCTGCTGCTACTGGTATAGAGTAGTACCAATGTGTGCTGTGTGGTGGTAGATGATGTTATAAGCATGTGACAAATTTTGTTCTCAACCGGTTTTCCTTTCCGGTTGAGAAACTGCAGTGATAAATGAGAAATGTGTGACGTGTGAGGAATCTTTCCCCGCAGGTTTCTCCAGTGTAATGGCTGTCGGAATGGCATTGTCGTGTTTTCTGTATTTTCTCTGACCAAATGTAGCATTTTGATCCTAAATCATTCCAAATGTGGGGATGTCCCCAGCATTCAAAGTTATTAGCAAGGATATCTGCACAAGCTGTTGCATTTAGATGTAATCTTGACATGATCAAAGGAAATAAGAGCGGTAGAAGGATGCACATCTGTATCATTTAACACTATATGACCAAAAGTCAGTGGATACCCTTTCTAATTGATGGTGTTAATTATCGAGAAGTAGAAAAAAATGGAATCCTGTGAACTTACAGCATTTTATTGAGCAACGTTTCGGTCGTTCAGACCTTCATCAGGCATGAGCTGTTAATTCTCACCTATAGTGGCAGCGTAAAGTCTGTTGCATCTCAGATCCTAATGAGTCGTGCATTTGCATTCAGATATAACCCCACCGGTTAATGTCTGGATAACATACAGGTTACAATGCATGTGTGAAAGGCAATATATTTAATTCCCCTTTAGTCCAGTGAATGATAATCGGCTGAAGATCATTAAAGTCGGACACTTGATTTTGGGCGTTTAAGCCTGTATCGCCTTTAAAGTTCCAATTCATACCAAACCAATTCCATCTCTGTATGGGGGAGTGTGGGGGGCACAGATTTCAGATTTCATATTTTATTGAAGGGATCACCCAAGCCCACAGGGAGTCATTCTGTGACTGGAAACAGCCTTCTGCCAAAACAAAGCACACAATTGTCAAGAATGTCATTAGCATTAAGATTTCCATTCACAGGAACTAAGGGTACTAATTACAATTAGAAACATAAATTAGAAGGGGTGTCCACTGCCTGATAGTTTATATTAAAATTATACTTGTGGTCTGAGAGGTAGTATCTGGTGAGGTAGGTGACATAGTTTTGTTGGTCACAAATGATTTCGACCAGTATTTTGCATGCACAAAATAGACATTTTTTTTATCTACATTTTATAATTTTTCTTTCTACAATATGCTATTTCCCAAAGCTTCAAGCTAACACAAAGATCCCCCCCCCCTCACCGTGCTTTAGTCTTTTCATGTTATCCCCTGATTGATTTAGAACAGTACAAGGAACCGTACTCGATGTCAAAGGCTCCTGGTCACCTATTGTACTGTCCTGCGAGGGACAGTGAGGACAAGCTACGGGGACAAGAGATCCTCTCAAGTCAACCACTTTCATTTATTATGTTTTTCTTTTTCTTTTAGTATGAAATAGTGTCTCCTCTCCAGCCATACCTCTGCTCTTATTTGCCCTTGTTGCTGAGCCCCATCAGGCAATTTACATGTGTAACTAGTTTAATGTGGCACTAGCACTACATCTCAAAGTACTGCGCTAGTGCCATGCACTAGGTCTGCAACTATTTACTAATTCATTTATTATCGATTACTTTATCAGATAATCAAATAATCTTGAAACACCTTCTTATAATAACAAAAAATAAAATGTATATAATATGAATCAATGCAAATACATTTGAATATATCGATTTGACTAAATCCATTAATGTTATTAACCACTTAAGCCCTATACGCCACGGTATCGCACAAAAATAGGCAACATTATGTTGTAACGCATTGTGAGCTTGCCTGCTTTTTTCTGTATTTTGGATTTATTTTTTAGAATCGATTAAATCACGGCTGCATCCCTCTGGCACTACAAAATACTGTGCCATGCTTCTACACTGACAATGCCCAAGCAATGATGGACAAGCAAGAGCTGAAATATGCTGATGTGATGTTACCGTGTGATGTGTTTTATTTCTGATGATGATCAATGCAGATCAATGCTCCCATCTGTATTTGATCGGGCGTCCCCAGGCTAGATAGATGTTAAGCTTTCACTATGTTGTATTTGATTCAGAATGATATATAGTTTACGTTTACAGTTTTTTAATGTGTTCTTTCTCTCTACTCTCTACTTTCACATGGCCTCATTTGTTAAAGGAATGATCACACAGAGACGCATTGCTAGCAACACTTTTTTAGTGGCAGCTTATAGACGCACATAAAGGTTCAAATATCGTGAACTTTTCTGTGCTATGTGGCATGGAATCGCTCCATTCCTTCCTGTTTTGATGTCGGTATGTGGTAGAAACGGTTGGACAATGACTAATGCAGACTTGCCCTGTCACAAAATTATATACCGGTAATCGCCTAATCACAATTATTTGAGATAATCGCTTTTTTTTCCAGCTTTTCTTTTTGCATAATCGAAGTTTAATATCTTTTCAAACATTTAAAAAAATAGTCAAAATAACAAATCCAGTATTCATGTTTTTTTGTACCGGTATAAAGTTATTAAATTATGTAAGTTATTTGTCGAACAACCCTAGGTAGGAATGGTGGGACAATTGCTATTGCAGACAGAATATTTATATTATACTCAAAACTTCAATCGATTTTGTCACCGTGATTTGTTATTTCATCACCCGGTTACGCATGCACGCCTGCTCCACAGGCGCTCAATGCTGTTTTGACTAATGCAGTGTTTTGCCATGGTGTTTTTGAAGCGTCTGCGCCTGTAATGACGCATCTCGGTGTGATCACTCCTTAACTAGCTCCCTCACCTATTCCCTGAAACATCCATCTCTTATCTCCATTTACCAATCTGTTCTCCCCTCCCCCGCAGCTGTCCACAGTCTGAAGCTGAGTCGGACCCATATCGACTGGCACAGTGTGGATGAGGTCTATCTCTACAGCGATGCCACCACTTCCAAAATTGCACGCACGGTCACTCAGAAACTGGGCTTTTCCAAAGGTCAGTCAACTGCAACTATCACCATTCTCGGCAAAGAGCAACCTCCCAGAGTAAACTATATGATACCAGTCTGAGATTAGGTGATGAATATAGCATGTTTGATTAGTCATAAGGTGTAGTTGCACTTATATCTGTGCAAATTCAATGTTATCCTTTTCAGCGATAGGATGAAGTGAAAATTTACTCACAGGAATCCACTGCAGCCTACTGCCCATCTGGCATTTTAAGCCAAAA
Source organism: Protomyctophum parallelum (assembly GCF_964188405.1). Lineage (NCBI taxonomy): Eukaryota > Metazoa > Chordata > Actinopteri > Myctophiformes > Myctophidae > Protomyctophum > Protomyctophum parallelum. Next base: position 22,623,232 of record NC_139718.1, on the reverse strand, counting down.
CGTCAAACAAAACGTATAGAAAAGACTGCATTTACAATTTGACAACTTAGGTCTGAGTTGAATTAATCTTTCTATATAAAATGGATTACTCCGTATCTCTCTCCAATCTGCTGCAGCCTATTTTCGCTCTCCCATAGCTCCCAGATTACAAGTAGAATCTGGCTTTGGTTATCTCAATCTTCCCTGACAAACAAATCTCCTTACTGCCATCCAGACAGTAGCAAATCCCATTGGCCCCTGATGCTTTGGCATGCAGCACATGACTTTAGTGACAAGAGACATGTGGCCATGCGTTCAGCCCTCTAGGCACAGCAGGGCTGCTACTCTTCTGCAATCTCAGCCACACGGGAGGAGGCCTACAGTTGTAGTCTCAGCTACAGAGTCGTACTGACCCCTTTGAACAGGGCATTCCCTTTCCAAAGGGGTCAGCCTAATATTGTTTGCGGTTTACATGTTGTCTGAATAAATCTTACGTTCCAGAGATCTATGGGATGCACGTGCAGATTAGACACAACAAAGGACCGTCATGCGGAAACAACGGTCGAACATGCGCTGCTCCGTGCTTTCGGTTAGGGTTGGGTTAGGGTTTGAGGTAGGTTGTCGGACCAATATTATGTCTAAACTAAAGCCTGTACCCTGGATGGTCGAGCTCTAGCACCAATGGGAAAAAAGTGTAACACAGAAACCTGTGGCCTAGGGGCACGGTGGCACAGTTGGTAGTGCTGTCGCCTCACAGCTAGAAGGTCCTGGGTTCAATTCCCGCTCGGGGCGCTGTGGGTGCTGGCGGCGTGTTTCCTCCTCCGCGTCATCAGTGCCCATACCCGAAGGCGGGGTTGGCGAAAGGGCCTTTCTGTGTGGAGTTTGCATGTTCTCCCCGTGTCCCCTAGGGTAGGTACCCTCACAAAAACATGCAGTAATCCTGCATGTAATCCTCCCCCTGGCCATGATTGACACAGGAGTGAAAAATGGGTTACAAAATCGTGGGATAAAAAATATATTAGAGAGAAACCTGTGGCCTATAGAATGATGTTACCATAGGTTGCTGTTTGATGACGTTGCGTAGAGTGGTCCTAATGTGCCTGCCCTGAACGTTTTATATTAAAGGTATATTCAGTGATTTCACTTAATTCAAATATCACTTATTTTTTTGTTTTGTTGTGATAATCCTCCCTACTATAGAGTGTGCTGGCCATATAAGGAGTTCCTCCCTGTCCCCAGTTAACCCCTGGGGGTCAAAAAACCTTAGGTTTCGTTTTTGACTCTATCCTGATTGGACGAAAGGCTGGGTCCCACAGCCAAAAACGAAACCTAAGGTTTTTTGAGTGAAATCACTGAATATACCTTTAACTGTACAATATGTGAAGACATTGAGGGCGGGACAATAAGCCTAGTCCCAAGGCAGAGTACTTATGAATAGTCTGGGGAAAGTTGGGAGGCAAGTGGAGTGCCGGTCCTAGCAAACAGACACCAAGTCGGCCCTATTCTGATTCTGGTAGTGGGATACTACCTGAAAGTCATCGGTCTCGGTATACAATATATCTAAAAATGGATTGTATCATCAAAGACATAACCATCTTGAAGTAGAGGTCTTAAGTTTTCCCTCTCACAATGGTCCCCCAGCCTCCAGCAGTGGAACACGGCTGCATCGAGGCTACGTGGAGGAGGCCTCCCTGGAGGACAGACCCCCTCAGACAACACACATTGTCTTTGTGGTACACGGCATTGGGCAGAAGATGGACCAAGGTCGCATCATCAAGAACACTGGCATGTGAGTGTCTCTACAGTCCCCCACTTCTTTCAACCTTTTGTCACAGTCGCAGCTGACATACATACTTCTGTTTCAACTTAGTAAGGGTATACATTTGTCCTCCAGCATTGCCAGCAATGTTAAAGGGATTGTGAAAAAAAGGGTTTTGTAATTTTTCTTAAAAAAATAATAATCTATTATTGATTTATGATCGTACATTACATAGTATAATATACTATAGCATGATTGCCCTGCCATTTTCCCAGCATGTTGTTTACACCTGGACCACATACGATCATTCTAGGCCATTACAACCACACTAAGAATGGACTTTCTAAGGAATGTAACTATAACGTATTAGTGTGCTACTGATTGATAGGCTATACAGGAACACATGATAAACTCATGACCTGAGCGCTAAGCCTGTAATGACAATTTTCTTTTTCACTCTGAATTCCTCTGTCGGTTTCTCTCTAATATATATTTTGATCTCTCATGCATTGCACTTTCTTCTTTCTCTATCTTTCTATTTCTATCTATGTGTATGATTGTATCTGTGGCTGTGGAACTCCACCTCTCCCTTAATGACTCAGCACATGCACACAAATCTCAGTACTATGTTATTGCCCCCATACTGAGCATGGAATGTGCCACCATCTTATATTTAATTTGACAAAAATGTGCGCCAGTTCTGATCGCAAAGTCGTAGACCGCGACAAAGGAGAAACTGCCGTTCCCTACTGGACTTTCTGGTCACTGGCTTCCGCATTCTACCAGTTCTATCTCCACACACGATGGCACTCACTCCACGCCCCTCGTACGACATTAATCTGTCCTCTGGCACCAACATAGACTCCTTTCGCCATCTTCAATGTGCTTGCATTCTTTTATTTACTTTAATTTAGCCAATAGTACCCCCTCCCACTAGCATCGCGCCTGCTTCCATTTCTGAAAGCCGCCATTAGTCACTCTGTACATCTTTTTCTTTTTTCTTTTTTTTTTTTTTGCGGCTTACGCCTTTTATTGGGTTTTTTTTAAGGGACAGACAGTAGGCTGACAGGAAACGGGAGAGAGATGGGGGGATGACATGCAGTAAAGGCCGTGTCGGGCTCGGGAGTCGAACCCGCGGCACACTGCGACTGGATTACCAGTCGGGTGCCCAGACGGTTACGCCACCGCCTGGGCAATGTCACTCTGTACATCTAATAACATCTATTTAGCTTCAGAAGCGTTAACATTGTAACCTTGACGCAGCATAACATCCAAAATGATCCCAGAACGTCTGCGCTCTGTTAAATGCCGCGGATGCCACCTACATTAAAATAAACAGCCTTTAGCAATGGCCCACGAACAGGTACTTGGCTCCTGTGTTTCCTTCTTCCGATTGGCTACGACCGATCACGTGACACGCGCGACAGTGCAAGGCATGATGGGAAGCAGAGTTCTTTTAAAAGAAAAGTTGGATGTGAGGTGCATGAACCTCTAGTAATGGACAATAACTGCCTCCCCAAAATGTGTTTTTCTAGTATCTTCATCCTACACTGCCATTAATTTACAGTTTGTTGGATGTAGTCCTTCTGACTGGTTCTACCAATGACTGACTGACTGATAACATTTGTATCATAAATGACTTTCTGAAGCTATTTATGGAACTTAAGAAATTAGATACTATTTGACACATACAGGTAATCACTGCAAATGTTAAATGTGTCCTTGTGTCGGCACAATTTTGTAATGTGTTTGAATATTAAGTGAGTTTGATGCCCCCACCTTCTCCAACCAGCATCTTTATGACGTCAATCAATTCAAGCATTCCTCCCATGACATTTTCAGCATACAATCATTCCAGCTGCACCCCCGTTGCCTTTTGTTCTCCTCCCCTCCCACTCATTCCTTCCTTCCGTCCATGCCTCGCTTTTGTCTTTTGTCGTCCCCTGCTATCTTAAAAATAAGGTTTAGGCCCAGGCCGTAGCGTAACGGTCTGGGCACCGGACTGGTAATCCAGTCGCAGTGTGCCGCGGGTTCGACTCCCGGACCCGACACGGCCTTTACTGCATGTCATCCCCCCATCTCTCTCCCGTTTCCTGTCAGCCTACTGTCTGTCCCTTAAAAAATCAATAAAAGGCGTAAGCCGCAGAAAAATATCTTAAAAAAAAAAAAAAAAAAAAAAAGGTTTAATCTTTTTGACAAACTCTTTCAATAGGAGATAATTCACCTGTTTACTGTGAGGACTGAGGAGTCCACAGGGTTTCCTAGTAATGCAATTGCTAATGATACCTATTATAGTAATAGTTATTATTTCTACTAGATTGGTGCCTGTTGGGAAGAAGTTGGAAATGAATGCCCTACCCAGATATTATATCTGTGTCCCTTTTATGCCCATATATTTATGCCCATATATGGAGTTATTTGTCAGGCATGCCTAAATATGGAGTCTATGCCGATGTCAGAACACTGGGCCGGGCACTGCATTCCACATTGACCGGTGTAGATGATCAATGGTCACTGGACACTGTAATTTGCATAGTAGTAGCAGCACAAAGCATACAGGGTAAATAAAGCCTTGTTATTCTGTGTTACAAGGTAAGCAACTTTTCCAGGGGATTAGACCAGCTAAGCAGGCAAAGTATACCAAGTCAGGCCAGCTTTTGACACTAAGCTTACTCACCATTCCCTGTGGATTACAGAGAACAGCCCTCCTTCAGTCACAAAAGGAAATATCGTCCAGGGGCTGCCATGTCTAGCACACACCAACCCGCCCCAAACCTGGTTCTTTCCTGCTCATTCTTCGGAACTCTCTGACCTATTGTTCCCTCCTATGTCTCTCACCTACTTTTGTCTGGAGCACCATTCAAAGCTTCCACTACCCCAGCCTCTATCCCTTAAACCAGGGCGTCTTCAATGTTTTTCAATTTCTTTTGACCCCTTAGCTGAGAGAGAGATGAATCAGGGGGGTTGCATTAAACATTTTAGCTTGTTGACAGCACTTTCATCAGTGTTGAATGTTTGTCTGTCTGTTTGTTTGTTTACACATTATCTTATATATTCATTTGTTGGATTCATGTTAATGTGTATTTCCAGACATTTAACCACCTAAACCCTCAATACTTAGGAAACTTGACCTTTGGCTCTGTGCTTGGTCTGCTCTTTTTTCCTTCTACACCAAACTACTTTGCCGAAATAGGGCTGCGTTGTGAGCATGTAGATCTGCTATTTTTGGCTAATGTTTCCCTCAGAATAGGGATTGCTAGGCTTCAAGTGGTTGATGTAAAAACAAACCAAAAGACATACTATCTCACAAAGATTTGGCGGCCTACTCCATAGTCCATACATGCGTTCTGTTTATGGTTGTTTCTTCCGCTTGTGTAGTAATGCAGTGCATGTAACAGAGTTCCCTGGGCGTTTAAAGGAGGAAGGAAGGCAGTTCATCCTTAGCTGAAACGAACGTGTGAGAACCATTCCATAGTAGATCATGTGGATATTACTAGTTGTTCTTTCTGTCATAAAGCAAACACCGCTCCCAGGATTGACAAGAAAAACACAGTGAACTGTTCTGCAAGTGGTTTCCAGGTCAATCTCTGTAGAATCAGTAGTCTTATGTTGTCTTAGAGAGACAACATGGAAGGCTCTTGGTTGCTGTAAAATTAAAGCACTGAAAACTGGAAAGCTACACTCCACATCAGAAGCATCAAGGCTGCACTGCAGTGAAATTGATCTGTGCCATGATGCCAAGAAATCATCATTTCACGCTGATAGTCAAGATGTTATTCTCCACCAGAGGTCTGCAGTCTCTGCAAATTCTTCACCTCAACCTAAGTCTTATTCATAACAATGTGACTTATATTCAGTAGAAATCAGCTTGGGGTGTTACGTTTCTCTGAAAGATGACATAATGGTTCCATTAATGATGCTGAGATATAGAAATAGAAATCTTTACAGTCATTGGGAAAGATAACTGTAAAGGAGGCAGTGTTTGTGTTTATGTAACATTAGACATGCATAGTAAGTCTTGTCAAAGCCTGCATTAGCCTGTATCCCATTTGCAGACTAGTTCACTTAAAGGCCAATTTCACTCTCCATTTGCCCCTGTCCCCTGTCAACAGCTGCCACTTTCCTCTCCGGCTTGTATATTTGGTGTATCCTGGAAGTGAAACGCTGCCCTACATTGTATACAAAGACTACCGGTAGTTGCAGCATAGCATCCTAATTTGTGTGGACTGTTTTGAGTAGGATGCTGTATCCATGAGCAGTAAATGGACCCTCTCTGCCTGAGAGTCATTAGAGAGAGCAAACATGCAGTACATTATGCTCTCTAGTTGACCTGTAGCGGGGGGATTGTAGAGAGATGAAGCACTCAGGACCAGGTAGTCATTATGGTGCACTACAGATACCATAGAGATCTAGCTATGTTACTGTGAGACAAAACAATGAGCGCCATAGAATAGTAAAACCTGTTTTTCTGAACACGGAAAGCACCAGATGAAGGTCTACCTCCAACGTAAAATGTGAGACCAACAGTATATTATTGGTTTTCATCTCATCAACAGGCAATGCCTAATTTTGCCTATAATGGTGTGCCATAGCAGTCAGTACTTTCTTGTATAAGTAGAAATAACATTTTAATTAAAGACGTTTGAAGTTTTCATTGGGACTTGATTATTTTGCATTTAGGATTTACATTAGGGGTCTTAAGCCCTAACCACACCAAAGGGTCACCATGCAACTCCTTGGGTCCAAACGGTTGCAAGGAGTTAACGCTAAAACCGTCTTGAACCTTTGGTGTCCAGGGCGCCTAGGGCATCCTCTTCAGGTACTACAGAGGGTCTGCCAAATGTTTTTTATTTTACATTAACCACTTGAACCCTAGTATCCCTAGTCACGTGCAGAGCCAGTGCAGAGCCGAAGGTCAAGTGTGCTTGACTGTGCTGTGGGTGTAAGTGGTAAATGTCTGAAAACCCACATTAACATGAATCCAAAATATTACTAAAAGAAAAGAGTGTGTAAAGTGTAAACAAAATACATTGATTTATATTAGATAGTGCTGTCTATGAAGCCAACTATGAATATTTTAATATAATTGGTGTGTGTGTGTGTGTGTGTGTGTGTGTGTGTGTGTGTGTGTGTGTGTGTGTGTGTGTGTGTGTGTGTGTGTGTGTGTGTGTGTGTGTGTGTGTGTGTGTGTGTGTGTGTGTGTGTGTGTGTGTGTGTGTGTGCGCGCTGCTTGTTTGTGTGCGCACTGTGTGTGCTGCTTGTTTGTGTGCGCACTGTGCGTGTGCGTGTCTACTGCGTGTGTGTGCACTGCGTGTGTACTGCGTGTGTGTGCACTGCGTGTGCGTGTCTACTGCGTGTGTGCGTGTCAGGCTGAGGGAGGCGGTGAGGAAGATGGAAGAGAAGCACTACTCTGAGCACAATGAGGAGCATGTGGAGTTCCTGCCTGTGGAGTGGCGCTCCAAGCTGGCTCTGGATGGCGGTTAGTATGTGTGCACTAGTTCCTGCCTGTGGAGTGGCGCTCCAAGCTGGCTCTGGATGGCGGTTAGTATGTGTGCACTAGTTCCTGCCTGTGGAGTGGCGCTCCAAACTGGCTCTGGATGGCGGTTAATGTGTGCACTATAGGGTGCTGTTCCTGAACCAGGGATCTGGCCCCTACATGAGCCCATGCCTGTTTCTTTATGTAGTCCAACATTTTAAATATGATGCTTGGTTAATAATTTTCATTGATTTATACAATCTATAATATATTTATTAATTATTTGTTTAAGTCACCTTACTGAGCCTGTGGCCTGATAGGTCTCCTGTTTCTGTAGCGTTAGGCGTCTTGATGTGCAACTACACCCACCCACTGGACATGATACTAGTTGGTATGTCTCAGGGACTAACCGCCAAACAGTGAGCCATTGGGTCCCATTTTAATAGTCTTTGAATTTAACCCCTACCTCTTACTTGAAAAAGTAATTAATAGAATTATCATTGATTACTTGAAAAAGTAATTGATAGAAACATTGCTAAGAAAATAATCCATAGTTGCAGTCAAGTCTGGGCGCGTCAACAACACACATGCCGGACGTGTGTCCTGCCCTCGTTGAGATATTGCTGAATGAGCAGAGCTGACATTGTTCCATTGTATCATTTACAAGGCCACATGTGAAAGCCTGGGAGATTTAGGTCAGGTTTTGTTTTTGGAGCTGCAGGCAGTTTGATGTATCTCACTGACTCTATAATTGTCCTAACATTTGCCTAGATATAGGCATATAGTCCTGTAATTATGTACAGTGGAAGTAGAAGTTAGTTAGTTTAAAACTGCACTTCTGCACTCCAAATGCTTTTAAAAAGCATCTAAGAACATCTTAAAGTGCCCAAATAGTTTGGAACTTGCAGATTAACGAATAGACGACAATGTAACATTGAATTCATAACATGGAATGTTTTGGGAACATGGGTATGTGCTTGTAGATACCGTAGACTCCATCACTCCAGACAAAGTGAGAGGACTGAGAGACCTTCTTAACAGCAGTGCCATGGACATCATGTATTACACCAGCCCCCTTTACCGGGATGAGGTACACACACACACACACACACACACACACACACACACACACACACACACACACACACACACAGTACAACACAATATGTTCCCATAGAAATAGTCCCTCCAAAACATCCTCCTTCAATCTGTCTCAGTGTTCCTTTCTGCTTCTAAAAGCCCGTTCACTTCTCTGTTGTAGATCACCAAGGGCCTGACGTCAGAGCTGAACCGACTCTACTCCCTCTTCTGCTCCCGGAACCCCGAGTTCGAGGAGAAGGGTGGCAAGGTGTCCATCGTCTCCCATTCCCTGGGCTGCGTCATCACCTTCGACATCATGACGGGCTGGGACCCGGTGCGCTTCTGCCTGCAGGAGCATCACGCCATGGAGGAGGAGCTGGACCTGCCCTGGATCTCCTACCAGGAGAAGCACCTGCTGGAGCAGCTCCGCCTCACAAGGATCAGGTAAGGGCAGTTGGGTGAACGGACGGCATGCTAGAGTCTGAGCCGCTTAGCCATTTAGGCCTAACCTCAATTTATTTTATTCTAAATCCTCCAGTTTTCTGAAATAAATATCTTCACAATTTTTCAAAAATAAGCTCGTAGCGCGCCACTCGGTGTCGCGCTATGAGCTTGTAGATCTGCTATTTTTCAATAGCTAAATTATAACATAATGTTTCAAAGTAAAACACTAAAGGGGTTCCTGCCCAAACTGGGTTAAAAAGGGTTAACATACCTTAATGTAAGGCAAGAGACGGAAGCAGAGAAGCATAACTCAGGGATTACCGGTATTCTGGAATCAAACCATATTCTCCAGTGCTGTTAGTAAAATAACTAATGCAGATGTATTATGGAATCAAACCATATTCTCCAGTGCTGTTAGTAAAATAACTAATGCAGATGTATTATGGAATCAAACCATATTCTCCAGTGCTGTTAGTAAAATAACTAATGCAGATGTATTATGGAATCAAACCATATTCTCCAGTGCTGTTAGTAA
>NC_139718.1:22436459-22611459 GCF_964188405.1 Protomyctophum parallelum | reverse complement strand
CGGTAAAGGCCGTGTCGGGTCCGGGAGTCGAACCCGCGGCACACCGCGACTGGATCACCAGTCCGGTGCCCAGACCGTTACGCTACGGCCTGGGCCTATTTTTCTTTATTTAACAGGTGCCATGCACAACAGAAGTATTACGCCAGAGCTATTTAACTAACTCTGCGGTCCCTCGCCAGGAAGATGTTAAAAATAAAACAAAAGTATTGCGTTGCATTTGATAACTAAAATCGTCTGGCTGGTGATTGTTTCTTTTTGTAATTATATAGTTATTATATGATGCAATCTAAGAAGTCCCAGTGGTAGTGACTCTATACAGACACATCAGACAGTTAAAAACAATACAGTTAACAAGGTTTACAAACAATTCATCACCTATTAAACAAAATCATGCATTACATACATACTCATCTATGATTTTCACATGGCTGTAATAAATGTCTCTCTCTCTATATCTAAAAAAAGATCTGTCAAAATTGTAGTATTGTCAAAGATCCACTTACAATCTAATAGTTATTTTGAAATGATTTTCATACTGTATGTCATCATTAAGCCATAATTTATTTATTTTTAAGATGAACTGAGCTGTGTCGAAGATTATGCCAGTAAATTGCTATAGGTGTTAAATATTTTGTGCTTTCTCCATCAGGTTTAGTGCCACCACCCCAACACCATATGATGACATCCGGCCTGTCTTCTTAAACCCAGTAAAAGACACCGCATCAGACACAGAAAGCATCCCCAGCCCCAGCACATCCCCTGTCCTTCCCCGAAGACACTATGGAGAGTCTATCACCAGCCTGGGCAAGGCCAGCATACTGGGTAAAGCTCTGCAGTCACCATTCTAATATCCAATATCTAGAGTTGATCATGCACACAGAGACAACTGCTGGGTAACACATGGAATGCTGTCTTCATCCAAAGTGTTACTAGATGCTTAGAACAGCTCATCAAGTAAGACATTCAATGTTTGGGTTTACACAAACACAAAGCTGGCCATTCATTTTTAATGGCATTCAATGTTTGTCTTAACACAATGTTTGTGTTTGCAAACCCTCAAAGCTGGACATAAAAGGGGCTAGTGCCCAACAAAAATGTAGTCTAGGCCTTTTTTCTTTTCTTTTTTTCTTTCCTTTTTTTGTTCATGCTGAAATGATGCAATTGCCATTGATGTGTTATGACTCCCCATGGATAGTCACTGATGCAGACAGTGGGTGGTAGAGAGAATGACATCTCTTTCTAAAGATTGTGCTCACTCTGTAGTGTAGCTGAAATAATTTCTTTGACTAGATGACACAGTTACATCTTGAGATCTCTCTGAGATCATGCAACAAAGGCTGCTAGTTCACTAACTATTATATGAACACCTGTGTCTAACAGGGGGTGTGTCCAGGGTTGTTTTGTGTACAGCACAATATCATCACAGGGTGTCGCATACTAATAGTTTGTATGCTGTATCTGTTGTAAATTTGTGCCAGCATAGAATAGAGATGTTTAGAGATGTAAAACAAAGACTTAAGCAACTGGACTATATTTGATGTCTCCTTATGTGCTTTTTTGTTATTGCCGTTTGTTTATTATGCGTAATTGCTAACCTTTTTATATTTTCAAACCCCATAGCACCCGACTCACCTCTGTCTATCCACCTTTTCACCGTCTCTCCCTTTAGGAGCAGCCAGCATTGGAAAGGGCATTGGAGGCATCCTATTCTCTCGCTTCTCTCGCTCCAACAGCCAGCCCTCTGTATCTCTAGTGGAGGGAGGGGCCACGTCTGAGGGGGAAGAGCAGAAGAGGACAGACAGCCAATCAGCATACGGGCTCTCCACAATGGCCCAGTCCGCCTCCACCATCACTGATGCAACCTGTTAGTTTACCTACATGCTCTACATTAAATATTATCGTATCTACAGGAAAAACAGCATTTGTTATCTGTTAGAAATTTACCATGACATAAACTTGAAAATGACCTTATTTGAATTTGTACGTATTTGCTGGGTCATTGCCCTGTCGTTAACACAGCCTCTGTCTCTGTCTTCCAGTGGAGCTTGAGCGGCGCGTTGACTTTGAGCTCCGAGAGGGTATGGTGGAGAGCCGTTATTGGTCAGCGGTGACCTCACACACAGGCTACTGGTGCTCTCATGATGTAGCCCTGTTCCTGTTGACCTTCATATACACGCAGAAAGACATGCTTCCTGAACCAGCAGATGACAACCTGGAGCCTGATTGAGGCAGCATGTCTCACACACAAACACTTTCTCTCTCTCTCTCTCTCACACTTACACACACACACTTGAGCCTGGTTCATGGTGGAAGTGCGCGGGCGTGTTCCACCGCCGTGCTGTGCACGAGCTGAAATGTTCATACTCCCAGTGCATGCCTGAAATCTGTGCGTCGATAATCACTGTCACTAGGAGTGTTGCTGTAGTGAAAATAGACAAAACAAATACCTCTAAAGACGAATTAAATCAAGTAATTTCCGGTTCAAACTGTGGGCTCAAGAAAAGACAAGTTCTTGTTTATTGCTTTAAAACACAAAGGAAGACTATATGACATGAAAGCGACAGGAAGATTCTCTTCGTTTTGTCTCACATACGTAGATAGATGAAGAAATGCATTTCATCACTGTAGGATGTCTGCAAATAGTTTTGACAATTTAGGGCATTACATTTCTAATTTCTTTACACATGCAAATAAACACATGGCCCTAGTAGAAATGCAAATAGAAATAGAATATGATAGGTGGAAGCTAGATGTAAAAGGGTTACTCAGCTCTTTCTCATTTATGTAACATGGATCATTCGTGACCGCAGCATCGATGTAAACAAGGCAATATAATTGATTGGATTTGTCACATTAACATGAATGGACATCAGTCAGAGAATACAATATATTACAGAAGTGCTTTGCAGCTATTAACTTGTTATTTACACAAATACTTAACCATAGTTTTGTGGTAGGACATAAACATGGTCTACATTTAAGCCTGTATACAGCTCTAATGGTGGATTGGCAACACCCAAAAAGTGTCTCAAAGGCTGCAACTCAGGTCCTTATTATGCTTGCATATAACATTCATCAACATTCAAATTGACATTTGAAGTCACAAAGAACAGACTGTTCTTATTCGGCAGCTGTCTGTGTCAGGACAACATCTCCAGATAAAGTTTCTATATCAAATAAAACAGAAACAAAAAACTACCGTAAGTGAGTCTCAGACAAAAACATACCAAATTTCCATTTTTGGGGGGGATACATACAAATAAATAAATTCAATCTATTGGTCCATATCACAATACTTTCATGACCTACTTTTATCACTTTGCTTCAGTAAAAGCTACAAATCTTTCTAGGACGTATGTCTTGAGATTCACTTCAACTTTGGGTCTACCACCAGTCACCAGGTGGGGCTAATGACCAATTTGTGTGATCCTGACTTTTCACTTTTTAACAAAAGATTTCAAAATGTTTAAATGACATTTGTATTCAACAAGCGTTGCGAGCCTCCTTTTTTAATTTAACTTCTGTGTTTCACAGCATGGCTCCATGCCAAAAAAAAGGGGATATACAAATGTATCACAAACACTTGTTGAACCAATAATTGATTGAGGCACCAAGGTTAATTAAACAAGGTTAGGAAGCGAAGACCGTACGGTGGACTCCATGTGGACTCGCTGGAAGGAAAGAAACATGCGCAATTGAGACCAAGGAAGCTGAACGCGGAAGTGTTGGCTGCATATAGCCCATTGCGCATGATTCTTTTCTTCCATGGAGCAACATGGAGTCCACCGTACGGTCTTCGCTTCCTAACCTTATTTAATTAACCTTACCAGGCTCGCAACCCCCTCCGTGACCACTGTTGATGTCATGCTCGCAAAAACAGGCTGCACAGGGAAGTATGAACCAGGCCTTACTGACACACGCACATACACATTGCTTGGCATTTTTCCTCGCTATCTCTGGTTTTAACCTTTTAACTCCTGTGAATGATAATGACTCCTACCTGTGCTCTTAACGCACGCAGATGTTTCTCTGTATTATGGATATACAGATTTACTCACCCCAAGGGTGATGGTGTTGAACCAGGCACCCCTAAGGAGGTGATGCCTGTGCCATGGTTCAGCCCTGCCCAAAGTTATTTCACCTCTCCCACAGACTCTGCATGGAGCTTTGTGATGCACAACCCTCAACATCCGTCGGTCGACCTCGCTGTCGGCTACATCTTCATCCTTCCACGTTTTCTTATGAAATGACTCCGGTAATCATCTGAAATCAGTGACTTGAACTAAATCGGAACTTTTGAGTGCTGCTACACCTCATCAACATTGTTAGAATGCAAACACAGATACAGCAGCCTTTCGAAAGTAGTCAATGTCATTTATGTCAAATATTACAGGAACACTCCATTACTTTTCAAGCGTATTTTATTAAGTGCACAGCTATATTTGTCCAACTTTCTCTCGATCAATCAGTGAATACTACAATACACAGAAGAATGCTTCATTCTAGCTAGTAGACCTTCAATGAGAGGCAGAGGTGCAGGCAGCTGTCACTGCTGCCTTGGCTGAGGGAGAGATTGCCAGTGAGGAAGAATCTAGCTTCTAAGGCCAGTGTTTGAGTCACATGAGCGAACTCACAGCCATACATTTCATTCATGACATGGCATTTGTTCTAACAGCTACAGAAAGATCAAGTTGGAAAACATAATATATTTCCCTTTTTTATATATATATATACAGTATATATATATATATATGGCATAGTTTTATTCTTTCCCTTTAAATATTTTGGAGGGAAATGTATAGTAAAGGCTGAATAAATAACCTGTTTATTAATTTTTACTTTTCATTTCTCTGTTGCTATTTAAGTGTTGAGTTAGATTATGTTTTGTTTTGTTTTGTTTTGTTAGTTTTTTTTAAAAACCATTGAGTGACTTTTTCCATGTCGCTGTCATTCTGGAATAGTGTAACCAGCAATTCAAAAGCCATTTCCTTTTTTACATATAATAAAACACTGTTAAAAGTTCACTAAAACGGCAATTATTTATGTAATTATTTTTTCAAAGTGATGTGGTGCGCCAATTTTTATTTTACACTTTCATACTGGAAGTGTCTGTCTCTGAGAGAACAATAAGGTTTGACAAAAGACATCATAATTAAACTCTGTATGAGGTTGACAACAGGTTCAGACTGTATGACGGGGTCACGTTCTTTTCTCAGCTTGAGCCTTCACCATCTATGAAACCTTAATTTATGATGTCATGGAAGACAGTTTTAAAGCCTTGCAGGAGTAATTTAAGCAGCCATAAAAGCTTGTAAATATATTCTTATTTTCTTACAGAGGAATTTATAATTCGAACAATGAGACAAATTTTCATCTTTCTATGATGTAGTCTGAAAAGCTCTTGTCTGAATATTCAGTCTCATATGGTCTTTTCTTCACCCAGAATCCACACTTCAAACCATTTTCCTCTGTTGAGACATTATTGGAGAGACCTTTCAGCACATGTTTACATTGATATCCAACTAAAATGAATAAAACCACCATACAACTATTTTTTACAAAAGAATAATAACATACTAAATCTAATTTGTTTTCCACTCCCAGTTGGCTATAATTTATGATATAAACTTGGATCTTTTTCTTGGGCAGTAGGGTTCCACCTAGTGGCCAATTCTTTTTTTGTTTACTGTGCTGCTAGGCTTCAATAATAGAAACTTAAAATTTATCCCAAAATGTAATTCTTCTAAGATGAGACGTTTTTCTTTTTTTAATTTATTTTCCCCCAACGGCAACAACAGCCTCAGTTTTTACGCAGTTTGTTTTTGTCCACACTTATTGATTGATTATTGTTGCTGATAACTGCCTACATAACACCATTATTAACAACGTCATTTTTTTTGAGGCCATTTCCAAATGACTGAACAAATGTGTGATTGACACATTTGCATGTCTAATTGACTTGTGTACTTTTGAATCGGAATTAATCTGAATAATGAATAGGTAAAGACAGCTGGGAAATATGAAACTTGCCTTAGAATTAAGAGGGCATTTTACAGTAAACGGCCCGGGCTAGTAAAGGTTTAATGAGGATTGTTTTCTGCATGCTCCGGTTGTTTTGGTTGTTGGAGACAAACTTTGAAAAGTCATAGACGTTGATCGTGACAGTATCATGTTAATGGTAAATAGACATTAGAACAGGAAGATGTTGTAAAGGGTGCCAACTGCCAACACACATCTAAGAAAACATTTTATGTTCATCGCTTAAGAATCTAAAGTTGGTTAAAACAAAATGAGTTGTTTGTGGACTTACTATTTTTCTTTTTCTTGTTTCAGTGGCTCTAATATAATCACACAAAGTCTGCATGACATACGGTCTTTGTGGAATTGTAATTGTCAAATTTCATTATTGTCAGTGTCAAATGTTATTTCTTTACTGTTATTTTAATGTATTTTATTGTCATCAAAGCCTAGCCTGATTTGATATGGTGCAAGCCACTGCTTTACTATGTCATACTCAGTCAAGGGCTGTGGAGTTGACAACCAATGAATGGATTCAATTTATTGGTATTTAATGCACTTGGAAGGACCACTGCAGATACATGTATGTGATGAGAGGGGACTAATTGTCTGAAGAAAACCCAGATCAGACAGACTTTTTAGAGGACTACACAAGTGGCTGGGAAGTTGTGAAAGATATTTGAAAGGAGAGAAAAGTATATACGTGGAAGTGTTTCTGTAAATGTGATCCTTGCACATACTCATCAGCTATGAATGGCACAGAATGCTTTAGAAAAGGCACTTGTGTTGCATTTATTTGTTCAGGCTGTAAGTAACAAAGCTATGGCAGGTAGGAGGTCAATGCGGTCAATGATTGTAGCTCTTGTTTCAACAGAAGTTGTTACACAGAGCCAGGCATTGAACTGACCTTGAGGACCTGATATGTTTGTCCTATAATGCAAGCACCTCTGCTACATTAATTTAGTGTGTGAAATATGATCTTTATAAATCAATACAAATCCTCACAGGGTGTTATGTTAACCCTCAACTATTAATCAAGCACAGAATCCTAATTATGTTCAGTTTCAACTTGCTCTCAGAACTTTAGCGTCTCGTCTTTTAACTGGATGCAATAAGAGGGCAACATCGTCTAAACATGTAGAGGATTTGTTTTGATTATGCATATTAGCATCTATGGTGCAGCTATGTAAGTTCTTGAGGTGTTGAAGGGTATTCTGTCCTCTGTAAGGGCATCACAAAAACTTAAGTAAATGTTTGCTGTTGCAATTATATTCAACATTGTGGGCGAGAGCACGGCGAAGCCATGGGCTGATTGAGTTAAAATCAGGTGCTGTTATAGTTTTGTCTGTAGTTAATTTAAATATTAATAATTAATCTTTAATTTCTTGAGGACTGTTACTTTAACATTGAAAGGATGTGCTGGAACGTGTTTTGTTTGTCTCTAGAGCTGCTGTGCAATAACCCATGCCTGTAATGATTCAAACTGCCATCTGAAGCAATGTATTTATTTCCTTTTATTAAAACATTTCTTTTCGATACAATGACTACTTTTTCTTCTCAGAATATTTGTTAGGAACAGAGTAGCAGGATATTACAGAGACATTATGAGGCAGCTAGCTTTATAATATTCAGGATTCTTTCTTTGGAGAACAATAGAGCTGTTCATCTGAACCTTGGATCAAATTCTTTCCGAGGCACCCCAAGGCATACATGAATGACAAAGCTAATTGGTAGTGCATGAATAAGCCTATTGTAACTCTCCACCATGGTTCCAATATGAGATACTAATGCAGTCATGTAACATCTGCAGATGTCAGGCTCACAGATGGGACCAGTTATAGTGTATTCGATTCTGCTCTTCTGTGTTTGGCCAGTAGAGGTCAGTCACCAATAGGGAAACTCAATGATGCAATAGGGAACAATGGCCCCATTTGACCATCTGCTGCTTGCTGCCTTAATAGTTCATGTCCATAGATGAGTGCTTTATTGTGACAGTTAGCAATATGCCCAGCTGTGGTCTTTTGTTTTGCCAATTGAGTAGCAAATGGGGGATACATGTATTTTGACAGTGTGTTACTAACCTACTGTTGAATCTATTATATTATCATCCAAACTAGATGCAGTAGGCTAATTGCATGTCTACTGTTTAACTTACCATACACATAATAGGTTTTCTGAGATCATAAGGTCACACACACACACACACACACACACACACACACACACACACACACACACACACACACACACACACACACACACACGCACACACACACACACACACACACACACACACACACACACAGTGGCAGCCTCTACTTCTACTACGTTTCTTGTCTCCTTCCCTCAATCTGACTCCCCTGCTCTGCATCTGACTCTAATGTTTACCCTGCAATTAAAACACAGCCTATAAAAGGCAATGGGTCCGCTGCCAGACACTGACGAGGGGGGTCAGAACTGCAGGGAGAGAGGTTATAAATTGCTTTGATGCAGACCATAGTCTGAAGGCCCAAATTCCTGGGCTTGGAAGCATGGAGCTCTTGAGCTGGAGGCTTGAGACCTGGAGCTAGTGAGTGCACCAGGGGTCCAAGCCAGAAACCCTGATGATTCATGATTCTTCATCACCGCCAACCGTCCACTTGGAGTGTGTTCTGCCTCTACTGTGAGGAGTAATGCAATGGAAAGAAAGGAGACAGCAGCCTTTCTCTTTTCTTGCCAATCTGGCCATTTGCATACGTGCTTTTGACTGTATCGGATCATAAATATTTCATTCTCCATCTGAAGCAGTGCAGGAATTTGTGGCCTCTGGGTTTCTTGTTCTGTTTAAAGTTGAAAGATGTGAAATTCCACACACTGATGATATGTCATTCCATTGTTAACACAGATTACCAATCCTCTCTGTCTTCACAGATATGGGTGATTTACTGGGCTTTTAGAGATCTGCTCAAACCATTTCAGGGGATAAACTTGTTGACCCCTGCGAGGTTGTTTTGCTTTAAATTGTTTATTGATTAGATTAAATGGAAGACTCATGCAAAACTATATTAGTTTATATTAGAGTTACAAAGTTTAATACAGATGCAATCTGTCTGATTTTGGGCTTGTTTTTGTTTTATGCCTGGAGCTCTTCTCAAACCATTTATAGTATGTTGGGGGTGATGATTAGTAATTCGTTTATTGGTTTATAATGGAAGACTGGTGTATTTACAATAGTATAAAAATTGTCTTTAGTTTTAATATTCATCCTTTTTACACACACACACACACACACACACACACACACACACACACACACACACACACACACACACACACACACATCCATAAACTCCAAAATGTATCTGATGCGTTAATAAAACATTAGATCATTTGTCAGAACATTATTTAGTGATGATATTAAACCCTTTATTATGGTGATTTATAACTAGGCTGAATGCAGTGGCACTGCAGTTCAGTTGCAGTCTCTCTCTGCTTATTTCCATAAAAGGCAGTGATATTTTATGTTCTTTTTCCTTTTCTCCAGCCCCAAATTGTTGATTGTTCTCCTTGGGGAGTTTGGAGAAAATGGGTAAGAAAACAGAGTCTATTTGTGGGCATATACTGTCGAACATATGGCTGAATTTCTGGAGACGGAGAGACCCACGTAATCGTATAGACCACTGACAAAGAGGGGGACACATCACACATGGGCAAACGAACGAATTGAAAGAAATAACCCACTGTTCTCGACTCGAGTCGTGCGCAATATAGAGGTCTTAAGAATAAAGTGCAGGGGGACAGGGGGAGCCACTAGGCTCGCAGTATGAAAGGAAAAGTGGGATTGGAGCAGTGACGTTATCTGACTGCTGGAAAGAGGGAGGGAGAAAGAGGGACGGCTGGACTCCATTAGCCGAAGCCTGCCTGCCTGCCTGCTTGCCTGGGGAAACAGTTTGGGATACTTCACCGAGTTCTCTGGGATACTTTTTCTTTCTAAAAACCCTCTATACATGAATTAAAAGGGGGGAACCTGTTGGTTATCGCAACGTCGACAGTTTGAGTGGTTTTTGTGATTGGCTTGTTGCATTTGTGAAGGTGAGTGGACAGATTTACATTTTCGCCCTCAAAGCGTAGCGCGTACGCTGGTATGAATTATGAAAACATTGAGTTTTGACGTGGTTTTTCCCGCACTTTAGCAACTAAATTAAATGTACGCGTCTGTTGATAGCTATTTTGCAAACGTATGCGTGCTGTTGTCCAATTTACACACACTCTCTCAAACGAACTTAGTCTTTGAATGACCGAGCAGCCTATAGTCTACTCAGTAGCTCTCGTTTGGCTCTGCTTACGTAATTAACTTCTTTGCCTATTTGTAAGAGTACGTTTACCGTTACTTTTGAACAGGTGAACAGGCACATATTTGCTTATAGGACAGGAATGACGTCTTCATTGAACTTTAGCACGACCAGGCCTGGCCTTTGTTCAGTTTTGTTATTGATTTGCGTGTGTTTTGATCACTAGGTCGCTCTTGTTGAATCAAAGCACGACTTGCACACCAAAGATACATTTTAACTTTCTGCCAGTACGTGTACAAGTACAAGGGCACGTCACATTCCAACTTAATGATAGGCGACACGGTGATGTCTTCTAAAATAAGATTATGAACCGATTCGACACACAACAAGCCTTGCATGAGTCTGTCTTTGAAGAAGGTCAACGGGTTTATAGTGACCCGGTGTGATTTATTTTCCTCCACTCCTTTCCTAACTTTTTGACTGTTTTGACAGGATGGCGTTGGACGGGATTCGGATGGCGGATGGCCATTATGCCGATGGGACATGGGAGCTGAAGATGCACGTTACCGACCTGAAAAGGGACGTGTCTCTGAGGATCACTGGGGAGATCCACATCGGCGGCGTCATGCTCAAACTCGTGGAGAAACTTGGTAAGATGTCAAAGCAGCTGCATACAGTGTATTTACGCAGGACATATTTGTCAATTTGTGCACCCTCTGCAAAGTTAACTTTCTTACATTGTGACGTTCTGGTGTTCATTTTAAGTTATTAATTAATTCACAACACTCACATTCTCACACTCAATTGCTTTTAAGTGTGAGAATATTGATCTAAGATGATTTTCTTATGATATGCTTGATAATATGGTTATGGCCAATGATATGTTTACCCTTGACCTCTGCTCATAACGTCCCTCACCCAGCTGCGGCAGGTTAGTGTGTCAATGACCGGCTGTGTTATCAGTTCATATTTCTGACTGAGGCTGTAAATTCCTCTTGCAACATGGTTACTTACTTCTCTGACAGCCAACGTAAACATAGCTGTTGAATGCACAACTGAATTGTCTCTGAAACATGGAGAGCTAAGGTTTCGATTCAATTGAGCTTCTCAAACCTTTTCATGGAGATGATGCTATCAGTCAGGAATGCTTCTGTCATTCATTGTCAGTACTACTACTGATGATATGGTGTCTACAGTAGCTACAGCAAACATGGAATGGATTGACACCATGCAGGAACAAGAAGACTTATGAATAAAATTCCCACTTTCCCCCAATGCACTCAGATGTTTTTTAACTTGCCATTTTTTGCCTTTCAACAAAAAAATGATGATTTTGTGATTTTATGATTTTACACAGCGAGTGTCAAAATTGACCCCTAGCATCTGTGCAGGACCCTCTTATGGTCCACTAGTGCAAAATCACTCTCTCCATCTATATTCATGCATTCACATTTCTGTGAAAATCAATGCACTTAGCTGTTAGCCAACTCTTTCTAGCCAGCTGAACAGTGATTTTGTGTACAGCGGATGCAGAAAGGTCAATGGTGGCGACAGTGTGCTTCAGTGAGTGACAGTGTGCTATGGGTGGATGGCACCACAAATGCTCAACATTCCTGCAGCGCTCCAAGGTTTTGTTTTTAATTCCCTGCCTGTGGACCTGTTTTTAGCTCTCCTGTTAAGAGCTCCACATAATTGAGGTCTTTGTTCTCTGTGGTCTTCTATGCTGAGCAGCAGCTAGGCTAAACTAGGCTCATATGCAACGTTGTCACCGCATGTGGGCCGCCATGAATTCACTGGACTTCCCACTAGAATTTGGTTGTGCACTAGCATTGTTTTTGTGCACATGCATGGTTTCTGTTAATGCTGGACTTCGTTCTGAAGGGTATCATATTTCTTAATGTATTATTTATTATAGGTTGTGCTTAGTTGTCAGAGTGGCTATTATTATGTAATAACTAATAATAACTGTGTAATATGTTTTGGTTTTTATTTATTAGGGTGTGTTTAAAATGGCTAAATGGCAATTATCTATATTAGCTGCTGCAAAGATGTGAATGTTACATTGATGTCAATAAGCTCAGCTGTAGGTTTCTTGAAACAATGAATCATTCATTTCTAATGGCTATAGTGACTCTTCTACAGGCTTTTCTTTGTTTACTTTTGTGTCCTTTCCCAACCTGGGTTCCAGAATATTTATGAACACTTGGACAGTTATGGAATAACTCAATCTTATCAGATAGTGATCCCCGAAACTGCATCTTATCAAACATGGGTCTGCAGGCTGCATATATTTGGCGGTCCTTGACACTCAAAATGTTGGGAACCACTGCTTTGTGACATCCTTTGGTTTTAAATGGCATAAAGGCCCCTTTTCCACCGGTTGTGAACAGGATCTGTTCTTTTAGGTTCTTAGTCCATGAGCCAGAGCTCCAAAATTGGGACGTTAATTATGGATTGAGTGTGCAAAACCATACCTACATTAAATTGTTTATTGGGTCAATATAAGTAAGTTAATATGATAAAAAAATAGAAAATATGAAAAAGCTACTACTGTGGAAGGGTTATCTTATATTAATTTACTTATATTGATCCTATAAACAATTTAATATAGGTATGGTTTTGCCCACTCAATCCATAATTAACATTCCAATTTTGGAGGTCTGGCTCATGGACTAAGTACCAAAAAGAACTGAACCGGTTCCCAACCGGTGGAAAAGGGGCAGAAGAGAACTTGGTCATTTTGGTAAAGGTCATCATTTCATTGGCAGGTATTTGTGTTGACACATCTTATCTTTCGCTGCTTCAAGCCAGTTGATTTCTCCTGTTGCTTGGAGTCTGCATGTCGACTGTTGACAAATATTTGGATTTGTCAAACGATGTTGTTGATCACACTATTTGGTTCATTTCCTTCCCTTATGGGTACTTACTACTTAGATAAGCGCTATATATATATACCGGTACATTTGAGCTATTAAAATATCAAGGTCTTTTCACCATTGCATGTCATGCAGTGAAAGATGCTGTTCGTGTATTTCTGCTAAATCTTTGTGCCGGTCAGATGGTATCTCACATTCATTGGACATTTCATTTGACTTTTACCTCCCTCCTGTCTTGAGTCAACAGGTTGTTTTCCATTGTAATCATTAACCCACGCTTAACATAGATTTCACACATGGCCTCACTCTGTAGAAGATCCTCTGTGTTAATTTAACAAAATTGACCTGTAAAGAAATATAAATGAACACTGTGTAGTGTGTACAATGACTTTGTTGTGACACACAGTTCAACCTGCAATGAAAATCTGTTGCTTTATCAGTATTATGGTCAGAATAATCCAGCTCTGCTCCTAGTAGCACATCATCTTGTGTGTGGACTGTCAGCACCATGTGCATCACTCCTCATGATAATTATTGAAAGAAACCATTTTTAGTCTAAACGGAATGCTTCATATTGTTACTGTAGCTCTCACAAGAGGTGTGTGTGTGTGTGTGTGTGTGTGTGTGTGTGTGTGTGAGATTTTTGAATTTGAGGGATGAAGAGAATAACAGACGTGACAGGAGAACATCCACTTCTCCAGTGACGCAAGGCAATAACTAGTACAACTGTGGTGGTTGGAGGTGTTCTTTCTGCTCTTCTATTGAGAGATTTAGACCTTGTGGTCAGGTAGGAAAGGAGTGGTACTGCCTGAAGATCAATGTGCAATATCTCCACTGGCCAAGCAGGCGTTTTGTCTCTGTGCAACAAAGTTTGCCGTCCGTGCAGGAATCCTGGGTTTGTATCCTGAGTAGGACATATATGTTATGGAATGCAATGTTGCACAGTTCAGAACAGTCCCCTGAACATCACCGGTTGGAGGCTACACACAGTTTGTGTACACATGCACGTTACTGTGGCAATGTGCACAGGGACACGTAGATACAGTAGATCACCACACAGTATTGGCAGGCAACTCCTTCGTCCCAGACAGGACGTCCTGGTGCAATAATAACCATCTGTGACCTTCTGTTTGTGTGACAGTCTCTCTCTCTCTCTCTCTCTCTCTCTCACACACACACTCACACTCACACACACTCAGGACAGTGGTCCTTGTCATAAGACAAGGACCACTTGTGACTCAACAACTACTCTCTACAAAGGTGACGGACAGTGCTGTAATGTTCTCTCTGTGGCTGTGTGACATTGTGTGCATCAGTAGGTGGGTGTTTTGCACACACATGCCTGTGTGGAACATGCCTCAGTCAGCAGCAGCAGCCCCTGATTGGGTTGATGATGGATTGTGCTATCCGGAGGAATACATAGTAGTATTTGTGCATGAGTATCCCACACGTGACGAAGGGTTGGGTTGGTTGTGTGTGTGTGGGTGTGTTCCTCTTCCCACATCATGATGTGTTCTGATTCCAGCTTCCAGCTCTTCCTGTGAGCTACAGGTCTTCTGCTCCACATCGCAGGCCTCAGTTGGCCTTCTTCTGGAAATGAAGTAACCATTTGCAAGCTGGTGTCCTCTTTTAGGCATATTATTATACAGTAGGTGAAAATCCTTAAAAAAATTGCAGATCTACAAGCTCACAATGTATCAGACACAAAGCGATGCGTTACAAGCTTGTAGATCTGCTATTTTTGCAAATAATTGCTCAACATAATTGCGACATTCGATAAAATAGGGCTTAAGTGGTTAAATAGACAAATGCCAGGAAAGCACTTTGTAGTATACTGTATCTTTATTGATCAGTGTCCATTTCCCCCGCAATGCTTCAGAGGAGAGCAGTATTTAAGCTCAACTGATTGAAATCCCCCATCACCCACCACTTCTCTCTCTCTCACTCACTCTCTCTCTCTCTCACTCTTACCTCCCTTGGTAGTGTCTCCTAACTTTGCTTTGATTCTAAAAGCCTATGCCATTAAGATGTGGGAGAATAATACAAACATTTTTCAAATGCCATCAGCTGTTGGGAGTTTTATTTGATCAAGAAAAGCAGTCCTCCTCAATGCTCTGGTGCTTTTATCATCAGGTCTGTTTGTAGGCTTTAGGTTTTGGTGCACATCTACACTGCTAATGCTATAAGAGAGAGTACATTACAGATGCTTGAGTTGGAAGGTTTTGTTCCCCCTTGTCCCCCCTAGTCTATGTACATCAAGACTATACATCAAAAACTGTTCTCCTAATTGGGTAAACCTACTAGAAGTACCTTGTTATTCCCTCCACACTCCTAAATCATTTCACCCACCGTGGCTTTGCCTTTTTCCAATCATCTGTAAAGGACCCATACGGTGGTCTGCCGTGTTAAGCCAACTGTTTGACAAAGCATACTATGCTTTGTCAAACATTAGTTTGACAACTTATTAGGGAGTTATTAGTTTGTTTTATTGTCATGGAAGCTATTGGATTTTATTGGTTTATTTTTGTTTTAAGTATATTGTTTTAAGGCATGTTTTGATTTGAAAAGTCTTGGTGAAAATGGTCCCTAAAGAAACCAAATATTTTGCCAGCATTGACTCAATTATTCTGCAAGTACCAAGTATTACTAATACCGAATAATTCTTTTTTTTGCTGATGTTATGACTATTTTTGGGCATGTTTACATTTACTCCATTAAAAAGATATGGAACTAGAAAAAGTGCCCTTCCGGGCACAGGTCTCCACCAGGTTATCCACAGATCTGTGCAGTTAGAGGTAAAAACACTTTTCGGCCAGTTATAGCGCCACCTTGAGGCTGAGTTGAAATTGTTCATGTGGCATTTCGTCCTCGGCCTAGTGGGAATGTGGGTGCACAATTTCAGGGAAATCACGCGATGTGTTCATGATTTGCAGCATTTTGTTTGAAACTGAGCACTCCTGTGAACTTTGGAAGCCAATCTTAACCAATCAGGATGGAGTGTGATAAATCTGAAAGAACCGTTTCGTTGAATGGCTCTAGAGAGACTGTGTACCAATTTGCGTGATGTTTGGACAAAATCTGTAGGTGTACTGTGCAAAAACTTGTTTTGCACAAAGCGGCCTCTTGGTGGCGCTATAACAGGCCGTTGTGGAAAGTTTGGGGCAGAGGTTCATCGTTGGCATCCAGGGAGTGTGTGTGCAAAATTTGGCATCGACCGGGTTAACGGTGAAGTTTTTGCACAAAGCGGCCTCTTGGTGGCGCTATAACAGGCCGTTCTGGAAAGTTTGGGGCAGAGGTTCATCGTTGGCATCCAGGGAGTGTGTGTGCAAAATTTGGCATCGACCGGGTTAACGGTGGCCGAGATTAGCCTGTCACGGACACACGGACGGACGGACGGACGGACGGACGGACGGACGGACGGACACACACACAAACGGACGGACGGAGTGCAAAACATACTCTCCCCACATGCCTTCGGCCTGGTGGAGACAAAAATGGTACCCCCACCACCACCATAGATGATGATTACTGTCATTTCGGCTTGTGATGATCAAGGAACTGTAGCTTAAACGGCTATTTCATCTGTTCCAAGGGTAAGATTAGAAAGGCCTTAAATATAAATAAAGTTAATGCAACCAAGTAAAGAAAATGTTTTGGGAGATAAGGGCCAGCATTTTGGTTTCTAACGGTGATTCTACTGTCTGTCCTGGATGTACTGTCTCTGTTCAGCCTCAACTAGACAGCTGAGGAGGGGGAAGTGGCAGCACTGTGCTGGGCAGGAGGAGGGAATGAGGGGAGGCTCTGAGAGGGGGAGGAAAGGGAGGATCTGGAGAGTGAGGAGTGTGTAGGACCAGTCAGTCTCTCTCTCTCTCTCATCGTGACGTACCCGCAGTGCTAGAATTCCATAAAAGTCTTCGGTGAAGCAGGAAATGACTTCCAGGGTTTGGCATGTTGTTCTCTGGTCGCTGCCGTCATCCCTGGATTCCCTGCAGCCTGCTTCATCTCTCGTTTGTCTCTCTCACTCTCTGTATCTTTAAAGCTTTCTCACCTTTAACACAGTTTCTCCTACCCAGTTGATTTATGTTTTTTTCCCCTCCATTATTTTCTCATTAAAAATACACAGACACAAATGGATAAATAATTGATACCGTCAACTTACACAGCCTTGTGGCCATTCCCTTTTACATAATTAGCAAAAATAAACTTCCTCTTTTGCTTGATCAGCTGCCAGTTTCCATTAGTGTTCCCCTGGTTCAGATATATGTATGCTGGCTTGTGAGAGTTCCATACATGGAACTACACCAAACAAATTGGTCAAGTGAGATTTTGAAAGCGTGGTAGAAAATGTGGTAGTTTTACAGACGGGGGCCAACAGTTTGTTGGCTGCTGCTGTCTGTTACTGGCCAACCACACAGATCTTTCCCTAGATGTCGGGGAAAATGTATATTTCACATTTGAGATGACCTACATTTTTGCATTGGTAGTTGTATCGATTATGAATGGCAACCCATAATCATTTTTCTGGTGGGCTGTGTTAACAAGCCATATGGGAAATGTGTTTGCAGTTACCCTCTGACATTTATTTGATGTGTGTTAAGGACCGTTAGTCACAAGCATTTCTCATAGAACGGAAATGTTTAATTTGGTTTGGAGAGCCAAACATCAACAAGCTAAAAAATCTGGATTAGTTGCTGTGATATTTCATTATATTCCACTCTGAACGACTAGTTAAAACTGTTGTGGTACTTTTGTGGTGCCATGTCTTACGGTAGCCATGTCTGCTCTGCTGGAGGTGGTGGTGGCGGCTGGAGGAAGATGGCCTCTGTTTGACAATGGAGCACAGGCTTCGTTAGGAAACCGACGTGATTTAACACAGGATGCTTGACTTCCTGTGGGCTTTTTTTGTATGGCTTGTCCCTCCTGGCTTCCCTCCCTCCGTCTCCCTCTTGCAATGTTCAGGGGCCTTTATAGAAAATGATGATGCCTTCCCAAGAATCTGTTGGGCTGAGGGAAAGGAGGGTCTTCTGTGCCTGCAAAGAGTTAGATGAACAGATGAGATAAGCCTCTCTTTCCTCTGCAGCAGTGAGCAGTGAATAGCTCTCATGTCTTGCTTCAGGAGAGTGGTGACTCTTTGTTAGGGGGGGCCGTATGCAATTTCTCGTCTTTCATATAATCTAGTCATGACGAGAGGTTCAGAAATCGGATGTATTGCATTACCTTGTTTTACAAGAATCATTGATCATGAGCGTGGAGCTATCCCTATCCCCAAGGTTTCTCACTACAGAGTGAGAGATGGCCTGGTCAGTATGATGGCACTGCTTTCTAATCTATCTAATCTATCTAACAGGAAGTAGTTAGCCTAAGTAGTAGCCCTGCCCATGCCAGAGCTTTCCTGTTACACTGGCAATATCCTGCTGTGATTTAACAGCTACACACTTACACACACGGACAGGAGCTGCCCCCCAAGATGAAACCCCAAACAAATTCTTGTCAATTGAAAAATGAACCTGAAATTGTGGTTGAAAAACGTACAACTTGCTCGCTGTTCATTTTCTTGGAAGGTTCATTGTGCTCTAAAAACAGGCAGGCAGATTTAATTAGTTATGTTTGACATCTCAAACACGCAGTGAAACCAATTTTCGCTGGGAATCTTGGACTGTTGTCTTTTTGTCCCTCCTCTCCCTGTAGCAACAGGAGTTGTCAATCCTGTGAAGAGAAATGTCAGAGCACTGCATTGTTGTTGCAACACCACACACCTGCAGGCCAATGGAGTAAATTGATCTGGAGTTTTTTGTTTATTTCTTCAGGCTGAGTTTCATTCATTTGAAGTCTCCCCTCCCCTCAGCCTGTCTCTGTACTCTTTCTTTTCATACTTCTATAGCAACCAAATACTAGGTGTTCATTTTTTACAACCTAGGTTGGTATACCACAACAAGCTTCTTGTAAAAGCAGTCATTTGGACGCAGAGTCGGCAAAGATACCGGTAGATAGAACTGATAGAAAGCAGATGCATTTACGCCAAACCTCCTGTACCTGTATACTGGTTCCCTCATTTCTCAGTGTTCCATAATATGCACATGCCCTGCACCGTCTCGGTTATGTTCTTCTGGTTCTAATAGTCTAGGTCACGTCAATTTCTCCAATGTATAGTCTGTGGTCTGTGTGGCAACTGCCAATATTTACCTTGGCTTTAGGCCTACCGAGAGTCTAGCTTGCATATTGGAATCTTCCCTCTAACTTATAGAATCTCCTTAGATCCTCTGAGGAGAGTAGTATGTGATTGAGGGTAAACAGTGCTGGCTATGAGGGGAAATTTAAAGAGCTGGTGTGTCACAGAAGGATACAGGCTACCTATCCTGTCTCCCTGTCCTCAGGGGTGCACACATACAGGCTACCTATCCTGTCTCCCTGTCCTCAGGGGTGCACACAAACAGGACTGGCTTGCAGGATGGATAGATGGATGCAAGGGAGGATAAGTAACGTCTTTCTGCTCCATTGCTCCATCTAAGGCCAGGAGTTGCAGAGTAATGTAATTACTGAACGGATCGGTGAACACCTAATTGTATAAAGCTGGGCCAGGGCGAGCCCCCCCTATTGTTTTGCTGTGTTTGGATTATGACACAAATGGATACAAACTATCTCTCTCTGAGGAGGCCCTAGCTAATAGCCTGCTAGCCTCTCCTCCCAAAGCCTCAAAGCAAGAGAGTTACTGCTGTGCTCCTCCTTCCGAAAAGATTGTCCAATACATTTTAAAGTAATGACGCTTTTTACAGCCTAGACGACCTTACGGGCTTATGCAAAGGTAGACAGATTTGCAGAACTGACATCCTATAATGGGTATAGCCTAGTTTTTGAGGGGCGCTGGCCCCTCCTATATATAGGTTTAATGTTTGTCTTCAGTTCAATGTTTGTTTTGTAAACTCCATTGACAATGAAGGGAACATTTTATGTATTGGCTTGTGTTTACCTTGTTTACCGTAAATCACACTGGATTAATTTAGCATCTGCTAAATTCCCAAGTGCAATTGTTTTCCGAAACAGAACAGAGTGCTATATACTTGGCCTAACTAAAAAATTATCCCTGCAACCATACTATTGTCCATGCTGTTGTGAACTGGGGCGGCAGTGGCTCAGGAGGCAGAGCTGCTGTCTTGAGTCCTATCGGAACAATAGGATTTAGGTGGAGAATTTGCTTGGTTTATGATGGTGTTCTGTTACCATTGTTTTTTTTCCTGCATTCAACACAATATAATTCCTCAATATGGAGGCTAAATATTGTTCTCAAGACGTTACAGGGCTGTATAAAAATGGACACAAAAAAGCAATTCATGGCCGGATCTATTATATTTATTATTTTATTATCTTATAATAACTATTATACACAGCTCTCCAATCCTCTATAGTCAGCCAAGGAGGCTGACAGCCGCTTTATCCCTGGCTGTAAAACTTATCCCCTGGAGCTCTCAGGTGAGCTGGGACTTGGATCATTGATTCTCCCTCACCAAAGCTCCAATGGTACCCTGCCTCAAAGGGGGAAGCCTGGGTAATTCAAGGAAATCTTGGCGAGGCCAGGGCTGGAAGACAGCCCTGGCTCCACCTCCCCATGCAGGCTGCTGATGGACTACCATTGCGTTACTGTGTCCCCTAGGGTAGGTACCCTCACAAAAAACATGCAGTAATCCTGGTTTCTATACTGACTCCCCCTGGTCAGCTGTGGCGCCTGAGGAGGGGAAAGGAACTGGTTGGAATAACGTGTTCTTTCCATGCGTTCCATCCTACTGGGGAAACTGGGGAAAGAAATGACACAGACTTACCAGAGAGGCCTTCAGTCCAGCTTCATAAAACTCTTATGTATTGTCTTTATGCACAGCTATGGCATTTCTCTCGGTTGTCAAATGAATTCCTGCAGAGTGCTGACTCTGTGGAGTGTATTTTGATCAACTTTATGAACCACTTTTATAGCTGGAATACACAATACCCAAAGTGACTTCCAAGCTAGTTTCCTGTTTGTGTTAACTAAGTATTCTTAGTGTATTTTGTGTGAATGAGTGAGCTTCCCAGAGGGAAGGACTGTGTAAGACAAGATTGATAGGATCAATAAGTCGGCCTGTCCCTTGACACTCTTTTGACAGCATTGACCTAGCAGCATTGTGTGTGTGTGTTAGGGCTGGGCGATATGACAAAATCTCATATCACGATATAGAATTTATTTTATCACGATAACGATATACTCACGATATAGCATATTTTTTACGATACCTATTTTTTTATCTAAAAAAATTGTTTTTTGTTCAGGTCGAGTACTTTACTGTACTTGGGCAGTACTTGGGCTGTACTGTACTGTACTGTACTGTACTGTACTGTACTGTACAAGCTCTCCTCCCTGGCCTCTGTCTGTGTTAGGCTGCAAAACAGTGACACTTGGTGGTGACAATAATTATGCTATTTCCGTGCTCGGATACAGGGACATGGACACACACATAGCTGTCTATAGTGGTTGCACCACTCAAAAAACAATTAAATTCACATTATCCAGTCTATGAATATAATACTGATGCCCTGCCCATGCACAGACAGGCCCAAAGCAAGTACAAAAATATTACAAAATAAAATATATAATAATTAGAGGCTGAACTCAATTGTTCAGCCTCTGTAGACATTTTTAAAGCACAGCTCAAGACCCACTTCTACAACATTGCTTTTAATTGATCTTTTATTTTTTGTTATTCATGTCCTCACTGTATTGCATTACTGCTTGTTTTTCAATGTCGTTGCCTTGCTTTTCTTTTTTTCTCCATTGCTCTGTAAAGCACTTTGAGAGCTGCATTTCATGTCATGAAAGGTGCTATACAAATAAAGTTTTATTATTATTATTATGAATAATAATAATAATTATTATGACAATTAAAAAGAAAAAAATAAGACGTTGCCATTCAGACAGAAGTACAGGCCTGTGTCTGCATTAAATTGGCTTAAGGAAAAAATAAATACCTCATGTCACAGTTTGTCACTAAAGTTGTTTCAGTTCATGTTAAGCTCTGTATAGGGAATCAAAATGTTCTGTTGTAGTTATAGTTTAGTTTGTTAAAGACGTTGGGCAGCTTAACGATGTTTAATTGACTACAGGCGATAGAGTGAGAGAGAACGCGACCGCGTCGTCAACTCTCCGTGCCCAGCTGTGCGTATTATGGGAAAAGTGGAGGTTTTTCTTTTCCTTTTTTTTGATGATCACAACAAAGTCAGCGTCTTGTGTTGTTGTTGTTGGAAGCTGTTGCTGAAGTAAGGACTTTTCAAATGGAATAATTTATTTGGAACAATAAAAGACACGCAGCAGGAGGACTGCACAGGTAAGAGGAACGTCTTGGAAGAAGTTTGCAACCGACGACGGACAAGCTTATTGTTCAACTGTGTAAAACATGCGTGGCTCACGCAATTTATCAATTTGACCCAACATGAAACCTACATTTATAACAGTGAATGACCGGTTACTCTAAGGGCGCGTTCGGAAATAGCGCACTGTGCAATGCAAACTGATAGATGAGTGCGCTCCGGTGTGGTATTTCCGAACGTGCCCCTTACACCGCTCTGAATCTCGTCAGCCATCATCTCCCTTCATGTAATCCAAACCACTTCCATATCCATACAATGAAGACGTTGCCCCTCTTAGGTGCAAGCACCCTTGTGTTGTGGTCGTGTTGGCCTTAGAGTATATAATAGAGAAGACATCCGAAAGGTGTTGGCTCACTGTTTTCAGTGCGGTCGGCTGCTGGGCATGCCGTATATAAGCGCTGTGACGTAAAGTACTGCCGTAAACACTGCCGTAAAACGAAACGGCGATATAAGCGATATAGATTATTTTTCGTGATAGACATTTTCTATCGAAAATACGATATATATCGTCATATCGCCCAGCCCTTGTGTGTGTGTGTGTGTGTGTGTGTGTGTGTGTGTGTGTGTGTGTGTGTGTGTGTGTGTGTGTGTGTGTGTGTGTGTGTGTGTGTGTGTGTGTGTGTGTGTGTGTGTGTGTGTGTGTGTGTGTGTGTGTGTGTGTGTGTGTGTGTGTGTGTGTGTGTGTGTGTGTGTGTGTGTGTGTGTGTGTGTGTGTGTGTGTGTGTGTGTGTGTGTGTGTGTGTGTGTGTGTGTGTGTGCGCGCGCGTCGGCAATCTGAGAACCCATCGTCAAAAATAAAGGAAAAACAGAGCCCTCTTTTCCTTTGAATTCTGTCTCAAGAGACTAGCGTGTCAGTGACACAGGTCACAGCCAGGGTGAACTCCTGTTTCTCATTTCCCATAGCCTAAAAGGCCACAGTGACCTGGGTGAGTGTCCCTTTTCATACATGCAGGATAAGCTAAAATTAGATGTCTTGAAAGGTTTCAGATTCTTCCTCTCCCAGGAGGTTTTGAGTTGAAAGGCTGTATATCTTGCATATTTAATGTCTTTGTGGATGATAAATGGTTGGTTGGTCTTCGATCGCTTATTGGAAGGAAGCTGAACAGCCGTATAATAGGCACTGAAATAAGCTTTGGCTTTGCTAACCTTGTTCAGCTGTGGGC
The DNA here is from genome assembly GCF_964188405.1 of Protomyctophum parallelum. Taxonomy (NCBI): domain Eukaryota; kingdom Metazoa; phylum Chordata; class Actinopteri; order Myctophiformes; family Myctophidae; genus Protomyctophum; species Protomyctophum parallelum. Next base: position 22,587,741 of record NC_139718.1, on the reverse strand, counting down.
CTGTCGATGGAAGGCACTTAACTGTGCAAGGGAGGCGATGTGACAGGAACGGAATAAAGGAAAAAATGTAGCCAGGTCAGGGCAGTCAATAACTACTGGTCAGAAAGAATAATGTAAAGGTCTAGTTTTACCAGAATTAGATCATGCACTATCATGGTGTTTTTGGACACTGAAATTGGAATAAATGCTAATGCTAGTTTGGGCCATTCACTGCATGTCCGTCTTCACACACTCTATCTGTCAATCATTTCCCCCTCAGAGATAGCACTTTATGTAGACTTGGATAGCATTTTAAACAGATTCATAGCATTTCATAGTATTTTGTGTGCTTGTAGCTTACGCATGTTTCACTACTTTCTATTTATGTGATGTATGCCATGCTTTTGTTATTGCTTAATGTAAATCGCTCTGGATTAAGAGCGTCTGCTAAATTGTAAATTTCATCATAATTATGACTACTTGTTGCTTCAGTCATTGTCTTCAGTACAAGCACGGTCGGGTGCTATTGAAAGCACTGTATCGGCTTTCAATCTGTTCAGACCCTGGCATGACCCTGTACCTGCCATGCAGATACCGTCATTGCTTGTCTTAAAACATACATTGGCTTGGTTTTGATACTATCTACCTTCCGTTGCAACGAACTGTGAGTGTTTTCGTGCTGGCCATTCCCAGTAGATCTAATTTAAGGACAATGAACAACAGTTGTCTAATGCATCTTCACTTGTCGATACCGGGCCGGCCTTCACCCTGTGCAGTCTAGAAGTATATTTAGGAAGAGCTGCCCTTTCATGTTATGTACATGTGTCTACTATATGTGTATGACATGGAGAGAGAATGGAAAAGCAAAAGGGAGCTGGCGCCGTCTTTGTTGTGTGTAAAAACATGGTTAACATACTGCTGCCCTCACAGCGTCAACAAACAAATTGCCACGGAAACGGCATGATCCAAATCACTGGGCGGGCAGGATTGATTTAATCAGCTGGTGGGTGAAAACCTTAAGTTATAACCCTCATATTGCAGCTATACTGCTGCTTCTGAGTCACATGTACTGTAATAAAATACTAACTTATCCTTCAAAGAGAGACATTGAAGAGCCGTTATACTTCATGTATTGGGCTTGGAGTTCTTTTTGCTAAAACCTGCTTCCAGACATCTGTCAACTATCACAGCTGTTGTTGATGTTCTACAGCCTTGTGGTTAAAAAACAAAGGTCACCCAGGGCCAGTAGACATGGAATTGGATGGGATGTTTCAGCATTCTTGTTTTGTTGCCATGTCATTTCTGCACAAAAGTGCACTGTCACGTCGGTCTAGATGTAAAAGTCAGAAATATTTTCTCTTCATTCATAATTAGATTTTGTGTTTTCTTTTTTTTAGGTTCATAATATATGGTGTCTCTTTGCCGTTACGACCTGTTAAAGTTCCATCCTCTGCTCATCTTCCAGTGTTCTTCCTTAACCCGCCTTTTCTTCATTTCCTCTCTCTCTCATCTCATCGCTCGTCCCCCCCCTCCTCTCACAGACTGGCCTCCATAAACATGGCTGTCAGCTAATGTAAACACCATCTACTCCAGCTTGGATGGGAAGGATGATAGAGAGAGGAAGGAAGGGTGATAGAGAGAGAGTAAGGGAGGGAGGGAGGCAGGGAGAGGGTTCACTTCAGATATGCAGATATGTTTCTTTTTTTTTCTTTTTTTTTTCTTTTTTACATCTGAGGTAGAGCAACATGCACACTGTAGTACATCCTGACCATTCCCACAAAGCTGTGCTTTTTGTATTAGTCGGTAGTAGTTACTTTAAGGATGTTGGGGCAATACGGCTGTTAGTGTTTCTACTGTGGTGCTAAACGGTGTACAGACTAGGGGGACTGGGGATGGGAGCTGTTATCCAAGGCTGTGCTAATGGCTGTGGGGGATAATAGTGAATGAAATGCACTCCATTTGACAGCACTTATGGATTAATATTGCTCATTAGAACAACACACACACACGCACACGCCCAAACATAGCTGTGGTAATGCAACTAATGAATGGATAAACATACCCTCCTTCCCATTTGACAGATATGCATGTGTAACAACCCACCACACACAAACCCACCCACACACAATCTTCATCTCCTCTTTCACGTGCCCACAGAGGTCATAAAATATGATTTCCTTCTCCCTTCCCCTCCCCTCTTCTTTCCATCCCTAGCCCCTAACATACACACACACGTGACACACTCACACTCACACCAACCTACTGAAGGACTGTGGGTCCGCATTTAATGCACCCAATTACTTAGGCCCTGGCCTCATCTGGATGGTGCATTACGTCAGGCCTGGCAGGCTGTATTTTTAGCTGGGAGATGCCATAGGCCCGCTGTCCCTCCTACTCTGCAGATTGAATTACCAGCCTGTTATTGAACGAAACCAACGGATGGCCAGCAGAGCAGCGGTCATCCAATCACATTGTCAGGCAATTGCCTGATGTCACAACGAAGCACATTTGAAGGGCCACAGCCAGTGAGGTTTGGCGATGGGCGGGGGAGAACCACAGAAGGGAAAAGGTTGTTGGCAGAGTGGTGAGACATGGGTGTGGGTGTGGGTGTGTGTGTGTGTGTGTGTGTGTGTGTGTGCATGGCCTTGTTTGTGTTGGTCACACATCATGCGCATATACAGAAGCTCCTATAGGACTATAATGTGGACTGTGGTCTGGTCAGGACACGAGCTGCCAAAAGTTAAATCTTGAGTAGCTGCACCGCAACACTCTCAGACACCATAAATGACTGGCTTGTAAGAGGAAAAACTGTGAGGAGAGCGCTATGAAAATATGCTTGGGTCTATTTTCAATTTTCCTCCCCATGCTCCCCTCTCATTATTTCGGCCTTCGATAATGGCTTACACTTTGGGGTGCAGTTTCTGTGATGGAAGCAATGAAGTTGTACTCTGCACAGCTGAGACATCAGAATGAACTGTTGACAGCTAGACCCCATGCTGCTGCTGCGACACACACACACACACACACACACACACACACACACACACACACACACACACACACACACACACACACACACACACACACACACACACACACACACACTCCTCAGAAGAAAGCCAGGAATGTTGTCAGTCAGATGCCAAGTGTTTGCCCCAACACTCTTAAGCTAACAGCTTGACAAACAACTCTCATTATCTTCATCCTAGCACGTCACAATGGCATCTGAATTTAGATGCTGCTCTTTCTTTCTTCCTTTGAAAGGTTCCTCTGTCCTAATCAAAAGTGTAGGCTAATCGCCTGGTCTCTATCTTCCCCTGCAGAGTTTTGTTTTGCTTTGCTTGTTTACTTCTCCTAGGGAGACTTTGAGTCATTCATCGCCCTATTCATTTGGGCATCAGAAGGGATCAGCAGGAGATCGTCAACGCTTATGGATGCCCCTATTTATGTTGAGGTCAGGGAAAACAATAGTAGGACATGGAAACGGAAGGCTATCAGAGCTACCATGGCACCCTGTGGTTGATTGACAGCTAGCAAGAGGTCAACATGAGGTGACATTCCAGATCAGCATGCTGTCTTTAATATAGTTTTCCACGCCTTTCATTAAAAGTGTCACATTATTGTGCTTCACTAATCTTCCATTAATCTATGTCCTTGTGGGGAAGCATTATTTTGAGATACAATTTCTTTTTTTTTCAACTTTGTTTTCATTTAGGGTTTATAGACATATTCAAATAAACAGAAACAAAAACAAGACGCAACATAGTACAAAGGCAAACGTCACAACAACCACACAGAAACACAGAAGTTACAAAAAACTAAAATCATATAAATAAAATTACAAAATAAATGACTCAAATAGAACCTTTACTTGGGGATACCTTTAACTTTTCCATTCCATTACTCTTATTATATTTCACCTCTTTTCCATTTATATAGCGACCATTTTTCCCATATTTTTTCATAGAGGTCTTCTCTTATTCTTATTTTGAATGTGTGTCTTGTGTGTTATCCCCTGAGCCCCAGCCATATTTAGTTGGCCTGATACTGTAACTAGCTAGTTTTTGTAGCATCCTTGAATCCAGTTAGTTGGTTTGGCTTCAGAGTAATGACAATCCATTAAGGCTTTAAGAGGTTTTCAAGGTTGTCCCAGAAGTTTTGTCTCGGTTATAGACAGGACCAGTGGTGGTGAAAGATTTCCAGCATTGAAACAAGAGGTTGGTTTATTTTCCTCAATGAGGTTTACTTCATGGCTTGCAATATTGTCCCAATATTCCAAAAGTAGGCTACTCTGAGAGTCGGCACTTGTAGGCCTATATACTATATTGGTTATTACTTGTTACTTGCGCAAGCAGAGCGCACAAGTAAGGTGGTCGTGCCGTCTTTTTTTATGCGTATGCTGTGGTATATAATTATATATACTGATTTTGAGAGTGACGTAATGAAGATATGTATCAATGCCGGGGTATAACTGGCTTTCGATGGTGACGTAATAATGATATGTTTCAGTGTCGGGTGGATTAAAGGTAATGTCTCTATGTATACATGTATGTAATCTGAAACCTATCTGTATTACATCACCATCGAAAGCCAGTTATATCCTGGCTTTGATATATCTTCATTACGTCACGCGTTGCGTCTCTGTCACGTGCGTCAAAAAACGAACCGGGGCAATTTTTTTTTTTTTTTTTTAAGATATTTTTTGCGTCTTACGCCTTTTATTGATTTTTGAAGGGACAGACAGTAGGCTGACAGGAAACGGGAGAGAGATGGGGGGATGACATGCAGTAAAGGCCGTGTCGGGTCCGGGAGTCGAACCCGCGGCACACTGCGACTGGATTACCAGTCCGGTGCCCAGACCGTTACGCTACGGCCTGGGCCAACCGGGGCAATTTTAATGCAGTCACGCAACGCGGGCAGTGGAGCCACCCTTTATTGATTAAAAAGGGAACATTCCCTGACGGAGACGCGACGCTGACGCCCGGTGGAGCCCCAGTGTTACACCTCATCCTGAGCACGACCAGGGACATGAGCTAGTATCCGGAATACGCAGTTCCAGTAAACGCACAATAAACAGAGTAATACAGAATTTGAAACCATTTAGACTAGGGGACTTCTCCCAGGAAAGAATGATTGAGCAAACCTGCGTCAGTATCCAGACACAGTGACTCAGTGCTTGCAGTGAGAGACAGACAGACAGACAGACAGACAGAGGGAAGCTAGATTGAGACTGCATAGAGGGGGGTAGAGGTGATGAAGGGGGTGTGTGGGTGGAGGAAACTGGACACGGCTTAAGGAAGTTCCTTCCTGGATGAATGCCTGAGTGATGACATCACTATTCAGGAGAGCATCTAGTAGTAATACACAGCAATATGCAATCTGACTCACATTTTCAGTTATTCTGTTCAGTAACAAACCTCATCATGTACTATTAATTTAACATGTACTATGTATGACTAGTATGTACTATGTATGATGTAGTGTAATAGGTGGAGTACAGTACTGATTCCTGGTGACACATACTTGCATATTAACTTATTGCATACCAGACGGTGATACCACTCATATACAGACAAACACTAATGTCCTTTGCTCAATAATCAAACATGGCTAGGGTGTCTCAAATGTTTTCAGATTCTCAGATTCTAAAAATGATTAATCTATAAGTGAATGACTTTGAGACCCATGACCTGCTATTTTGTTTTCACTGTGCATTTATTGTTTTGACGCCAATCTTAAGATATTGAGCTGAATGTTTGCCATTAGTCGGATCAATAGATATGCATCATCAAAGACACGTGCTGCCTGATAATGGGTCTAAAGGAACTCTCGTAAGGCAGGGGATTGAAGCATTTTCTGCTCATCCTGTAGGCTTTGATGGAATTCATAGATCAAAGCAGCTGAACCTAAGTACACAGCCCATCACAATACTGCATTTATAGAAGTCAGTGCAAGGTGATCTACAAAACAGCTGCTTTGAGTTCCTCAAATCCCTGCGGTTTTCACCTTCCTTCTGAAGTTGGACATACAGACGCACATGCACACGCTGAGACCCCAGGTCCATCACCATTGTGTTGAGCCCTTACCAAGCGGAGCACTGGGAGCGGAGTTGGGTTTTGGGTGGCATGTCTCTAGGGCTGGGCGATATGACGATATATATCGTATTTTCGATAGAAAATGTCTATCACGAAAAATAATCTATATCGCTTATATCGCCGTTTCGTTTTACGGCAGTGTTTACGGCAGTACTTTACGTCACAGCGCTTATATACGGCATGCCCAGCAGCCGACCGCACTGAAAACAGTGAGCCAACACCTTTCGGATGTCTTCTCTATTATATACTCTAAGGCCAACACGACCACAACACAAGGGTGCTTGCACCTAAGAGGGGCAACGTCTTCATTGTATGGATATGGAAGTGGTTTGGATTACATGAAGGGAGATGATGGCTGAGATTCAGAGCGGTGTAAGGGGCACGTTCGGAAATACCACACCGGAGCGCACTCATCTATCAGTTTGCATTGCACAGTGCGCTATTTCCGAACGCGCCCTTAGAGTAACCGGTCATTCACTGTTATAAATGTAGGTTTCATGTTGGGTCAAATTGATAAATTGCGTGAGCCACGCATGTTTTACACAGTTGAACAATAAGCTTGTCCGTCGTCGGTTGCAAACTTCTTCCAAGACGTTCCTCTTACCTGTGCAGTCCTCCTGCTGCGTGTCTTTTATTGTTCCAAATAAATTATTCCATTTGAAAAGTCCTTACTTCAGCAACAGCTTCCAACAACAACAACACAAGACGCTGACTTTGTTGTGATCATCAAAAAAAAGGAAAAGAAAAACCTCCACTTTTCCCATAATACGCACAGCTGGGCACGGAGAGTTGACGACGCGGTCGCGTTCTCTCTCACTCTATCGCCTGTAGTCAATTAAACATCGTTAAGCTGCCCAACGTCTTTAACAAACTAAACTATAACTACAACAGAACATTTTGATTCCCTATACAGAGCTTAACATGAACTGAAACAACTTTAGTGACAAACTGTGACATGAGGTATTTATTTTTTCCTTAAGCCAATTTAATGCAGACACAGGCCTGTACTTCTGTCTGAATGGCAACGTCTTATTTTTTTCTTTTTAATTGTCATAATAATTATTATTATTATTCATAATAATAATAATAAAACTTTATTTGTATAGCACCTTTCATGACATGAAATGCAGCTCTCAAAGTGCTTTACAGAGCAATGGAGAAAAAAAGAAAAGCAAGGCAACGACATTGAAAAACAAGCAGTAATGCAATACAGTGAGGACATGAATAACAAAAAATAAAAGATCAATTAAAAGCAATGTTGTAGAAGTGGGTCTTGAGCTGTGCTTTAAAAATGTCTACAGAGGCTGAACAATTGAGTTCAGCCTCTAATTATTATATATTTTATTTTGTAATATTTTTGTACTTGCTTTGGGCCTGTCTGTGCATGGGCAGGGCATCAGTATTATATTCATAGACTGGATAATGTGAATTTAATTGTTTTTTGAGTGGTGCAACCACTATAGACAGCTATGTGTGTGTCCATGTCCCTGTATCCGAGCACGGAAATAGCATAATTATTGTCACCACCAAGTGTCACTGTTTTGCAGCCTAACACAGACAGAGGCCAGGGAGGAGAGCTTGTACAGTACAGTACAGTACAGTACAGTACAGTACAGTACAGCCCAAGTACTGCCCAAGTACAGTAAAGTACTCGACCTGAACAAAAAACAATTTTTTTAGATAAAAAAATAGGTATCGTAAAAAATATGCTATATCGTGAGTATATCGTTATCGTGATAAAATAAATTCTATATCGTGATATGAGATTTTGTCATATCGCCCAGCCCTACATGTCTCTGCTTTAGAGGGATCATGGCTTGACTGTAGAACAAAGAGGGATGTATGAACCTGATATCCCTGCCGTGTCACGCAAACAGTAACCTCTTTCACACTCTCAGTCCCCCCCTTCCCCCTCCTCACTTTGACTTTACCCCCTTGTACCTCCCTCTGTTTCGCACACACTCTCAAATACACCAGAAACTCTATGGAATCCCCTCCTCGAACGTGACCCCCTGCCCGGGAGGGACATATTGGTGATGTCCGGTCACTATAACGTAGCATGACACTTCTAGAGGGCTCTGCTTACACGTTCATTGTCTCTACATTCCAGCGTGTTAAAGCCCTTTGGCAGTAGCTTGGTATTGGCATCATATGAATAGCAATCAGTATTGATTTATAATCAATCTGGATCAAACAGAGGAGCCAGGTAAGTGTTCTGGGCTCCATGATGTGACACTGAATTGATTAATTGAATACTTATTATTATATCATAATATTCTAATAAATATAGGATTGTGCTATCAAGGTGTCCAATGTCAAGGAGTTAAACTATGTTCTTTAACTCTATGTTCTTTTAGTTCAGTTTTGGGTAGCGACTCGAGAACCTTTGTCTTTTGCTAGGTAATGACACATCTTTGTAGCAGCATAGTATAATGCTACCCATGTTTTAGACAAATTAATTATGAATTGTTGGCGTCCTAATGTTGATAAAACAATGAAAACCACAGATGGCATCATTGTAGGCCCCCCATTAACTCAGGACTTGTATCTTCCAAACTTGAACGCCCCCTGCAGTCGGCATCAAGCGTATAACCAATTTTCCTACTACTGATGGATTATGCAATGATAACCACTGTACTCTTGTCTCCACCTCCTAGATGTGAAGAAGGACTGGTCAGACCATGCTCTGTGGTGGGAGAAGAAGAAAACCTGGCTGCTGAAAACCCACTGGACCTTGGACAAGTATGGCATCCAAGCCGATGCCAGGCTCCTGTTCACACCTCAGCACAAGCTCCTGCGTCTGCAGCTTCCCAACATGAAGCACATGAAGGTCAAGGTGAACTTCTCTGACCGAGTCTTCAAGGCAGTCTCTGACATCTGCAAAACCTTCAGTAAGTACAGTAACATGCAGGACTTGTATAGGACGATATAGGATGTTTCAAATATGAAACAAGAAAGGTCACTCAGGCTGTGCCTGATTCCCAGTGGGTGGGGAGTGAATTATGAGTGAAATACTGTATGACAATAGAATGGAGGATGGATAGGATCAGGAATGAGTATATCAGAGGGACAGCGCATGTTGGATGTTTTGGAGATAAAGCCAGAGAGGCCAGACTGAGATGGTTTGGACACGTACAGAGGAGCGATAGTGAGTATATTGGTACTAGAAGGATGTTGAGGTTGGAAGTGGAACTGCCAGGCAGGAAGCCTAGAGGAAGAACAAAGAATGGATGTAGTGAAAGAGGACATGAAGTTAGTTGGTGTGAGAGGAGGTAGAGGGCAGGGTGAGATGGAGGCAGATGATTCGCTGTGGCAGCCCCTGAAGGGAAAAGCCGAAAGGAGAAGAAGACCATAGAATGGAGCATGGATTTTGTGCTCAAAACCTTCATTCATTTGGCATGCTCATATCAAACAAACGCTGTTGGTGGTGGATGGTGTCTTCTGCTCTGATGGGACGTCCAGTAATGGGTCTGTACTTGACATGCTGTTGGAGCCAGAGACCAATCGTTCTTACCGCTGTTTAATAAACAGAGATTATCACTCTGACTCAGCCACACACGTGCACAAGACACATGATAAACACTGCGCAACACACACACAACTGTGTGTACACTGCACTAGAGGTACACAATTGTGAATGTACACTGCACTAGAAGCACAACTATTTATATACAACATGCATGCGCCCAATCTTTCTTTCTCTCTCTGACCATCGCTAGTCTCTCGGAACAGACTGTTGAGTCACGTCAATAAATTCAAAGGAAAAGATGGTGCTGTTTTTCCTTGATTTGCCGAAGGGTTCTCAGATTTGATCATCACTGACTGTCTTTTTCAACCTTCCAGCCCATATTAAAGTGCCCATATTAAGTGCCCCCCCCATGGGCCGAGTGGCTGAGTACCACCTAGAGGTCCATTATCAATATTTTCTATCAACTGGTACCCTGCTGCCCTGTCAGAGATGCGAAAGGTCACTCAGTGGAGCACAAAGCCCCCCTTGACCCTGTAACACACCCACTTTTCCTAGCTGGCTCCAGATTCTGCCCCTTTGCCCTTGCTCCCCAGTTACTGTCTCAAGTAGAACATCCAGGTGTGAAGATCCCCCCCCCCCACATTGGCATTTTTCCACAAGGCTCCAATAAAAGGGGTCATGCTTTTATTGGCCTTTTTAAGGCAGAAATGGCCAACTATGCAGTTCCATGAAATGAAAAGAACAAATAGCAGATTCAGTGGAACATAAATACACAAAGATTATTTTTCAAAAGGGGAGGTACTGCAGGGTAGAAGCACGTTGTGCAGCTCTTGGTCTGTCCTAGTTTGGAATGTGTCTACCTCTTCTGTAATAAATCTATTTTAGCTCCACAGAAATTCAGGACAAATTGCTTTTGGCTGACTTGGTGCATGCCGGGATGTCGCAACATGACTTACGGTAGCGATGAAGGCCCATGGTAGTGTAATGCATCACTACTAACTTGCATCACTAATGCACTTACCTCACTTTTACTCTCCCCCACAGTCACCAACCGGAAGAATAACTTTTATTCTCAGATTAGCAGGAAATATTCTCCACACTAACTTGAAGTTGGACCTATGTCATATGATTTTATTTGTCCAACTGGTCTACGATAACCTGACTCCGCCAGCTGGTGGCAGCAGTGAGTTCCTCCTCCTACTCCAATCTGGTCCCACTGGGCAGAGACGATGTACTCCGATCAAATGCTGATTGGAGCGATATGCTGATCGGAGCGATATGCTGCCGCTAGAGGCAGGATCAACGCAAGGAGGAGGGAACTTGTGAACTCAATACTGCCGCAATCTGGCGGAGTCAGGTTAGGTCTATGACTCTACACAGCACGTCTTTATCTTTGCATTATCCCTGGACATAAAAGGTGGTTGCACACTGGACTTGTTTTTCGGAAAACCGATGGAGAAATGCAGCAAAAAAATCTGAAATCGCGCCCGGTGTGTGAGGACCTTAAGACCGTTTTTCTGTGTGCTTCCCACTGACTGGCCACAGTGGCCAGCAGCCTGGTTTTTACTTAGTTGCACGCGGGTGTTGTGTACCAAAAATAGAAGATCGACAAACAAAAAATTGTGACACCCTCGAGCAACTAAATAAAACTCAGGCATGAGAGCTGCTGAGCATGGAGAGCCAGAACAGACTGGAAAAGGTGATGACCTGTCCAACTGGCCTTCACTCCAGACAGGGAGAGAGAGGAAGGAGATGAGATATACTACTGGGAAAAGAGGCTGATGGAGAGAGAGAGAGGGAGGGAGAGAGTGAGAGAGAGAGGACGGGAGACGTGAGTTTCCTCTCAGCTGTGATAGTAACTTCTCTCCTCTTTCCTCGATGATTGATTTCAAGGGGCTTTTCACTCTGGACTCTGCAGTTGATCTTGCAGAAGCCGTTTCCTGGTGCAAAACAAATTCCAGGTTCACTCCTTCAGTGTGGGAGTTATTTCATCCTCTTCGTCGCAGTTCCTCTTTCTCGCTCCTGTAAATATCCACAGTATAACACTTCATGAGCTCTGTGTATGCACAGTTTGCACACATATATTCAGTGTTAATATATTATTCACAAATTATTTCTCATCTCTTTTTCTCAATCTCTCATGCATTTCCCCGAACCTCTGATAGTGAATCTCCTACACACGAGCAGAGCTTACTGTACAGTCCCTGCTGTACCTGCTGCTCTACAGTAAGTTAGATGGATCAAACCAATTATCTCTGCTGTACTTCTCCCATGTCCACTGCAGCTGTGCTTAGTCTCACCCCTGACACAGACACGGTCCATCTGGGCCAGCTGGGAATGGGTGAAGACTCCACAGAATATATACTGTACTGGTACTGGCTAGAATCACTCGGTTACACTCTGACTTTGTACTGTGATTTCCATTGGCAGCCTTCAGATCATGCACCGTATTGCCTATTTTTCTTGTCACTTGCACAGATAAAGGAGTGAAGACATATCACTTTCATTAGGTTTACGCTTTATTTTTTTATTTTGCCACTGTAAGGTCTTTCCTTTTTGTGTGCTTTTCAAGTCCAAAGATTTGTTTCTGTTATGGTTTAAATAGAATGGCCATATTAATATATGGTTTGCATAAAAGGCAAGGCATTTAATGGTGAAATCAAGGAAAGGGCATTTTAAAAGATTTATCTGTCGATGAGTCACATTTAGCCATGACAACCTTGACCTGTCTAGACAAATTGGACACTTTAATGTGCGTGTAACCTCACAGATATACAACCACACAGGAACATACAGTACACACAACACAGAGGAAATACAGTCTTCACCAATGACGAGCGCATGACACTGTGGGCCTAGGAGCTTGAGGTGTACAAAGTTCCACTCCAAAATGCAGTAAAAATGAACATAATTTATGGATAATGGCAGTCACACACTTCCACTTAACCACAGTGTCCTGTCTGTTATGCACCATGTTCTGCCTGTGTCCTGACCTGCTATGCCCTCGTTTCCAGGATACTAGGGGGACAGGAGCCATGGCAGTGGTGCCATTAGTTTGCAGAAGATGTTACCTGGAGGCAACAGAGGAGAGACTAATAGTTTAAGACAAAAAAGGCCAGGGATAATGAGGAAAGATGAAGAGAAGCACAGAAGACTGGTTTAATCACTTTCACTTTCATCCCTATTTTGGGCATTACAGTAGCAGATCTACAAGCTCACGGCAGGCTAGTTTTGAATAGTATAAAATAGGGCCTAAGTTAAGGGAAAGGAGCTGAGCAGCTGAGCTAGCTATTAAAATGGGGTAAAGTTTGCAAAAATAAACCAAGATGAAGGCCAAAAGGTCAATTTTCACTCTCAAACGTACTACTTACTACTCGTACTTACTTCCCTCCCCCATCTTTCCCTCTACACCAAATCTCTTCGGCAAAAATAGCTGATCAATTGTTTTGTGGGTATATGTCATGAACCTCCACGTGTTGGGCTCTTCTGGTGAAACTCCTGGCTGTCAGGTGAAAAGAAGAGCTGCACGTCTATTAGAGGAGGCAAGTGGTGGTCTGCGCCCTCCCCTGACCAACAGTGAGGATTGGCAGCGACAGGGCACTGCAGTATAAGCAAAAGAAAAATCGCTGTAAGCTACAGTAATAGGCGTTGCGTCACAGTGGTCCACTTGATTTATGGACCATCGCCCTGTGGCCTGCTTGACTGGCCCAAGTGTCTTGGCCACTGTTTTCATAACACAGAAGTGTGGTTTTGGCCTCGACTTCCAACTCCTAAATTAAAGATAATTATTTTTCTTAAATTGGATTTCATCACAATGTTGGAATGGGGAAGAGATGCTCTTACACTCGCTAGGCTTAAAAGTAAAATGCTGAGTCATGTTGGTTCTTCATACTGACGTCTATCTCCTTTAGTACTAATAATAGTGTATTATTTGGATTAATATTTACATTGTCATCAATTTCCCCATGAACACAGACCCCGTGTTGTAGATGAAGAGTTACTTGTCGGTCCTTTTATTGTTAATCAATCCACCTCAGAACAAGATCTTGATTTAGCGCCCCAGGATATTGACCGATCAATTACACTCACAGCCTTACACTACACACAGCTTAAAATCAAACTCTGCTGATGAAGTGATCTGATGGAGAGAGGCGATAAAACCACCTCTTCTTAACTTTTCTCACCATGTAGGGTCTCTGTCTTTGTACATACATGGTAAACCACTGTGTTATAAAATTAGAATATGACGGTGTTTGTGATTCCTCTGTGGTCGGGTCATACTCACTCCAGTGAATCATGTGTTCCACGGAGTTAGACCAAGCAACCATTGCTGGCACTGAGTCAATCCCCTCCCCTCTCCCTTGGCTGGAAGCCTGGCCACTGCCACAACTCTGGAAGATGGAAGATAGAAGATGTTCTGCAAGTAAGGCTAATTGTGTAGGTGTGATGTGTGTTGATGGAAATCATTTCTATGAGCTTATTTAAACCCCTGAGCCTTAGTCTCAACTTCTGCCCCTCAGCACAGGTTTTAGTGAGTATGTGAGCCAGGTTATTATTGCCATATTTTGCATGTGATTTATATCTCCACAAATGTACCAGACCACTCTTGACTGTTGACATTTTTATTTTTTATTTGTCATAAAATATAAATACTTTCAGAACAGGGTTTTATCTTGTCTGCTTTGCATATTTATTCTACCAATAATGCACTGAAAAGATTGCCATTCAAATTGTAGAATGAGAATGTGACTTAGAAAAACATAAGAAAACATTATATTAACGCGTTTATATATATTATTTTCTTTGAGAGATGGTTATTTGATAGTGAATGATGTTGGAAAGCTACAATACCATGAATCATCATTGTCAGATCTAGCAGAGGGTGTTAATTTACTTACCAATTATGGGCATTGGTATCACACCCAAAAATACATTATATCGTCCATTCCCTACCCTCAAATCCTGTAATCAGCCAAGCCATCCTCACTAGATGCATCATTGATGTATGCCCTATAGATTCCAGCACAGTGAGCACACAGTAGAAAATAAGATTTCCAGGTCAATTTCTGCACGCAAAGGGTTATATTGTAACACAGGATTTCATTGTGTAGGTGGCATTGACTTGGAATGTGTCATGAAAGTGACGTGGATGTTTGACATTGTAGTAAAATGCCACATGCCTCTGCAATGCCTTGGCTCACGCACACAGCCCAAAACACTTGGCCATGCCCCATCTTCACGCAGCCCAACGTGGGGCTAAAGCTAGGCTGAACGCCTGCACTCACATGGCTGTATAAGGGCACAGCACTTGTGCTACAGTCAGTATAGAGAGAGTGGGAAAGAGGGAGGAGGGAGAGTGTGAGCGCCCATCTGGTAGTCCTTAAAACCTCTGGAATGCTTTTGCTTTAGTTACACAAACTAAACAAGCAATTCTCACCAAGCCAAGAAGTCCTGTCTCTCCAGACTCCTCTGCTTTTTCTCGTTCTCTCTCTCCGTCTTGATAAATGTCTCTCTCTTTCTTGCCATCTCTCTCACCGTTCCATATCTTTTAAATTGACCTTGCATGATCAAATTTGAATGGCCTGGAAAGTGAGTGCAGTGAAATAAACTTTCTCAAATATCAGCCACCTCCCTGATTGGTAGAATGGAATTCCAAAAGAGAGTGAATCCAGCCGAAAGGCCCAGCTGTGCTTTTCGACTATGCTCATCTGTCTGTGCAGACACATTCTGGCAGCCTCACCCACTGCCTCGCAGCCGCCCAAAACCCTGTGCTAAAGCGTCATTACTGTCACTGAGGGATGGTTCCTTCAATCCCTGTCCTAACGCATCATTACTGCTGCTGAGGGATGGCTCCTTCCATCCTTGACTCCTCAGCTTCCTTGCCTCCTTGGCTTCCTAGCCTCAGAGGGAGGAGTGACGGATGAGAAAATAAAATCCACGGAGAGCCATTTCTGCTTTAGGCATTATATGAAACCTGGTGTCGGACTGCATATTATAGTGCTTTTACACAGCTCATAGCAAAGCTTCATTCCATTTACACACACACACGCGTGCGTGTGCGTGCGTGCGTGCGCGTGCGTGCGCGTGCGCGCGCGCACACACACACACACACACACACACACACACACACACACACACACACACACACACACACACACACACACACACACAGTGACACACTGTGTGTAGCAGATTACAGTTTACTTTAGTTGTCGCATCTCACGTGTCTGTCAATGGATTTGGTGGTGTTTTGACATGGGCAGTGTTAGTGCCACTAGAGCATTATATAATGATAGTTATCAAACACTGTGTAGTATCAAACAATGTGTGTGAGAGCGAGAGAAAAAACATGCCTACCCTTTCTCAAATGGGTGGCAGTGATTCAGGAGATAGTGGCAATCTAGTTTCCATTTAGGCCCTATGCAATCAATTCATGTAATGTCTATGAATTGATTGCATCGGGCCTAAATGGAAAAAATACCACAAGGACGTTTTTTGGTGCTATCCCTTTTGAACTGAGTGTTTGTCTGTACTCTGTTGCTGTTTTTACATTTATGTTCAATATACTAATCAATCGACAGTGACAACTCCATAATGTTTTGTCCTGATTTCTGCAGTCTGTCCCTTACCTGCTTCTGATGAGTGATTTGGTCTTGCATCGTTTTCTCCACTCTCGGGTGTGTGACTGAATGGGTGAATGTAATGCACATCATAAAGCATCGTTGTTGATAAATGTGCTATAGAAATGAAGACCATTTACCATTTGGGCTTTATAGCCAGTATTAGATTTGTGCACAGCTGTTCATGAGTTTTACCTTTCTCTTTCAGTATCTCTCTCCTCCTCTCTCCTAGCCTTTTACTGTCTTTGCCTTTCTCTCCCTTCTTGACCTCGTTATTCACTGCAGTTAGAGATGTGTGCGTGTGTGTGTGTGTGTGTGTGTGTGTGTGTGTGTGTGCATTTGGTCCTTGATGCTGTGGTTTATTTGAAGCTAGTAGTTGAAAGAATCCTAAATGATGACTTTGTTGACATGTCTGCTCCTCTTGGGGTCTGGGTGGCTTAACACTGTTGCTGTGCAAGGTACTGTTTATGTGACAAATCAAAACTTTGACGGACTCTCTCCCTCTCCCTGCCTATGACTTTCTCCATGCGGCCGTCCCACCCTCTAGATATTCGCCACCCAGAGGAGCTGTCACTGCTGCGTAAGCCTCGTGATCCCAAGAAGAAGAAGAAAAAGCTGGAGGAAGCTGAGGAGCAGGCTCTGGAGATGGATGGTCCTCTGCTAACCCCTGGATCAGGTAATGTCCGAGGCCTTCTGCTCACGAGAATCCCTTCACCTCCTACCACTGGGAATAGGATTCGTCCAAAGCAAAAACTCTATATACAGTACTCTGTGATCGGCCGATCGGTCTCCAAATGATTTGATCTGTTATCGGCAATTTACCCTATCTGGAGAAACCGATCTTCAGGTATATAGTATAATATCATTCTGCATCTTTGTGACAGGCCTAAACATTCTCCCCTTCCTCACCACACACAGGAACAGTTTTGACGTGGGTTTACTTTTTACATATAATAAGGCCGACATTGTTTTTGAGGGGCGCCAGCCCCTCCTATACACAGGTTTAATGTTTGTCTTTAGTTCAATGTTTGTTTTGTTGCCATTGACGATGAAGGGAAAATGTACGTCATAATGTGCCTCATTTCGTCATATTGTCTCTTTATTGTTAATGTCATTCACCTAATCAACATGAGTTATTAGACTTAATATATTAGCGCCCCTCACTTCACACAGGTGTGATTGTTTTTTAAATCTGCCTCAGGTCTAAATGGGTTAATGTCTGCAACAGGTTGACTAGCAGGTTCCTCTGATTCTTTACAGAGCATCTTTCCTCTGCTCTTTTTTCTAATTGCCCCTGTGGTTCGTAACCACTAAAGCTGCAGATTGCTGCACCCTGTCTTCTACTAGTGACCAAATAAGAATGTGTGAGTTTGAGGCCACTGCCGTGGAGCTGCAGACCTGGCTCTCTCCGCTCCTTGGCAGGGTGGACGAAGAATGGCTGAGATTCCACACATAGTTGGTCACGCTGCCATTTTAAACCCAACCCGGGATACACACAACTACACTCACTCCTCCCTACCTCCCTACGTCCCTGCACCAGTGATGACACGGTTACAGCCATGTGAGTTGAGAGTGGCAGGACAGGACAGGACTGGCCATGTTGCTGTCTCATTAGTTAGCATTATAGGGGACACTCACTCACTCACTCAGTAACATGCTAACTCTATAAGGCAATGTGAATGGGGCTCATTGTCTGGTTTGGTAGAGAGCGGCTGCCCCTCCCCTGCCCTGCCCTTCTCCGTCCTGTGCACAAGTTCTCGACCCTTTTCCCACAGACTGGAGTTTTATCAGACCTCTGTTTAGAGCTGCACAGTGAGAGTGAACAAATGGAACCATATGGACCCACAATGGTCCGTCCTGGACCCTCTCAGAGTTATATATGTATAAATGAACACTTAGGATTTCACTTAGGATTTGTTTTTGTGCACTCCCAAATGAACTGCAAGCTACATAATGTGAAAACACACTATAGGACTGCTCTGATGTTTTGCTAAAATCTATATTGCACTGAGCCAAGAGCAGAAGGAGTTAAAGTCCATGTTTATTTCAGGAGCTACCACGCGACATTCACACCCTGTGTTTTGTCTCTTCTCCATCTCAAGGGTGGGTTTCATTACGATCTCTCTGCATGCACTTCCCCTCAGTCTAGAAGTGAACTCCCGCCACCCCCAGTGCACCGCTTGAATAAATACACTGGTTTCTTCTCTGTGGGTGATTGTGGTCACGTTACGGTGGTGAAAAGGAACAGAGCATCAAGAGGAATGTGCAGAATCTGTTTTCCTGTACCGATGTTGTACTCTCCCTATCTCTCTTGTCTTCTCCTTATCTCTTTTTCTCTGACTCACCCCACACACAACACAACACATGCATACATACATTTAGTCACACATCCTACCGCCCCCTCCCAATGAATCACATGCTATAGTAGACTGTATTTCATGGCCAAGTTGCAGAGAGTTATTCTGTCCCCCTGTGGTGAAGGGCCTGGCCTCTTACCCCGGGTCTCCTGATAGGAATCACAAGGGCCAGGCTGTACAGACAGGCAGCGACGCAATCAGCTCACTGCCTGATCAACCAGAACCACTAATCTCACCCCCACAGCCAACTGCTGCTGTTTGTACCTCTACACTCCACCCCACAGAGACCCAAAGGCAGACTATATTATCGTCATGTTTGTCCGCTCCTAAATCTCCCTTTTCCTCTCTACTTGTAGATTTTATATTTTTGAGGTATATATATATATAGTGTATATTTTCATCTTACACAAACTGACAATGACAAATGAATTGACAATGAAAGGAGAATTTACGTCTTATGTGGACGAGCAAATCGGCTATTTTTGTCCTACACAAATTCCCATTGACAATGAATGGATGATGTACGATGATAAGAGCGCCACTTCACTTCACACGGGTGTGATTCTTTTTTGTTTTATGGAAACGTATGTCTTTTGCACACCTGAATAAATGGATGCATAGGTAAAGTAATATAATCAAAGACGTTTCTTCGAACATGGTCTTTGACATTTAGCGAATGTCTGACCATGTGCGCTGCTGCGCATTATCACTTTTCTTAGACTCCAGGCCGACTCCAGGCCATCTTTTAGTTCCAAAACCACAACCTCCGGGTCATTTTAGAAATGCCAGTCCTGTGTGCAACAGAACGATACTTTACAGTACTGCTCGTTTTGAGTTTGAATGCCATGTTGGTTACTAATCCTCAGCTGTTCCTATGAGTCGAGACTATGTTGTCAGACCACTCCGTCCCACTTCGCCTGTCACTTCTACTGCGTCTTTTATAAATAATTAGCCCAGTTTGTCAGTATGGAGAATGACATTCCTTGGATATCCAGCAGTGCACATCTGTGCTGCAGTGTATATGCCAGAGTAGGTCACATTGACCAACACCCTGCCCTGCCTGGGTTTGTAATCAGCCACGTTGAGTTTGAATGGCTATGAATGGGTGCATGGAAATTGAGCCACGATTGGGCAAACTGAGTCATCTGAGGCTGGCAGTTGCTGGCCGTGGAAACATTGCACCTCGTTCTTCTATTTTCCTGTATTTTTCTCTTCTCTTCTCTTCTCTTCCCTTCCCCTCGTCCTTCATCTTTCTTCCATTGCTTTTCTTTACTCCTTCCCTGTCTTTCTTTCTTTCTCTCCTTCCATCTTAGCCTCTGAGATAATATACATCGGACCTGTCAAAGGTAAGCTGTCCTCTTCTGTCCCTTCATGTTTTCTGCACTGCTTTCTCCTCCTTGCTTCGCCTCCCTCTCCTCCTCCAACCCTCACCCCTACAGCTGGAGTACTCAGGGTCAACTGACAAGCTATAACCTTAGGAACCAGCTGCCGAGTCACCTGACTGCACCGACAGAGGAACTCAGCTGATTTTTGGTGGTCACATGACAAAAGCTTTGCCTCCCATCAGAATTCAACTTGAAGCTCAAAACGCCCATTATAACTTCCAGAACAAGCTCATTGCTGATGTTTGTTGTTTTGCTGGCCACTTTGAAGCACACAGGAGCCATAAATGTTTCCAAAGGAGGAGAGAATATAGATAGATATGTGTATATATATATATATATATATATATATATATATATATATATATTAAAAAATAAATAAATATATAATTCGCTTTTATTTACAGTACCATTCTTATTATAATGTACTAGGACATATTGTACTGTATGAAAATCGGACATTCCCTTTCTGGAATGTGTTGGGACTGAGAGCTAGCTCTCAAATGCACCGACAAAAAAAAAAAACTCCTATAAAACCCATCAAAACGCATTGTTTGCATAGATTGGTGGAAATTGTCCTGCTCGCATAACTCATTGGGAAGTGTAAAAAAGATTTTCACATCCTCAATAGAAGAATAAGATTCTCTTTAAATATTGACAGATAGAAATCTGCAAGATAGTGCGTATATTGGTCATAAATTGTATCTCAAATAAAGGAAACACACACACACACACACACACACAAAACGCTTGCACACAAAGAGACATTTGTTGAATCCCCCCAGAGTTTACATCAAGGGTGGTAAACCCTCTACCACTCCCCCTGTGTGAAAGAATTAGGGAGTCGAGGCATGTTAACATTCTCCATGTCTTTCACCCTGTGTTGGACTCGGTTAAACGGATGGGGAGTGAGAGTAAACGTGGGATTGCCTCGTTGCCTGTTGTCTCCATCTATACTACTTCTCTCTGGATACTTGGGATTCCTCCAGAGACCATAGGGGACATGGGAGTACTCTCCATGACCTGATGACCTCTGCATTAGAGAGAAGCCTTGAAAGAACCCTTAAACAGCCTCCCCAAAAACCTTTCCTCTAGGGATGGTGTCGCCATGGCCTGGACCCTGTTCTCATGACCTACACGCGGGCGTGCACACACACACACACACACACACACACACACACACACACACACACACACACACGGCTCACTTCCTGTTATTAGTAAAAATATGGTTTGGTCACTGTTGCTTCTTGACCCAATACACAGACATAAACGAGGAGTGGGGGTATTGGTCAGTGTGTGGCCATTCATCTGGGCCAGAAGTACTCCATAGAGCCAGCCAAGAGAAAGTGTGACAGCTTCTGCTTGATCTTGCATTTATTTATCTATGAAAAGACCAAATCTAGAGTTAATTTATATTGCCGACAGCATGACGCAACAGTCCACTCCAGAACATTATCATTTTTAGGCACTTTAACCACTTAAATTTAAACCCTATATACAGTACTTAGTAGACCAATGTCCCCAAGTTATACATACCGGTACTTCCTTTTCCCCTCTACGCCACTCTCTTCCCTGGAAATACAAGCTCACAACGTGTTGTTTTGTCTATTTTCATCGAATATCTGCCTATTTTTGGTGAATGTTTGCCTATTATGACATGCCCAGAATTGGTATGCTAGCCTAGGATTCATGTAGTTAAATGACGTTTTATATTTACAATGTACAATATATAGTGGGTTATTATTATTTGTTCCATTTTTTTGGTCAACATTCAAATCCATGTGACCTCGCCTCATCTCCTTCCCTCCCTCCTCCCTGCGGCTGGTTGTGCTGTAATTTGCTGTGTGCAGTGCAGTCTGCAGTGCAATGCACTACTGCAGGGTTTTCATTGTGAACAAACGTGATCATATTGTGTGATCATATTGTGCATCATCTGCATGCCTGACGTGCATCAATCTTGCCATCAGCAGAAGGGACCTACTGTAGTTGAAGCCACTCATTTGCAAAGGGCTCGCTGGTAGTCATGCTGTTGACCGCAAGCTGATGTGACGAGGTTGCATCTGTGTGTGTTGTTGTGAAAATGTCGATTTTCTTGGCGTTTATTACTTTTTAAAATGATCAATTCATCATGTATTTTTTTATAGACCAACAAATCAAGGCAAATTATTTTATTTTCTAAAATAACGCGTCACAAGCTTATGTAGATCTGCTTGTATATCAACACTTTTTTTTCCTGTTGCACCCCTAGCAGGCATGTGTGTTGGTATTGGTTGAATTTAAGAATGCACATTCCTCTGCAAGATAGTTTGTACATTACATGACAAAACAACTACGGTAGATATAGCAAAGTGTGAATTATATATTGAACTGACTGCTGTGTGATTGGTGTCAAAGTGACCACTTCAGTCCACCACATCATGTGACTAACCACTGACCGTATGTTTTCCAGGGAGCATCTACTCCAGCCCAGGTCTGTACAGTAAGACCATGACACCGACCTATGACTCCAGAGATGGAAGTCCCTTGTCACCCACCACCGCCTGGTTTGGGGACAGCCCCCTCTCGGAGGGCAACCCCAGCATTCTCGCCGTCAGCCAGCCAATCTCCTCGCCCGACATCTTGGCAAAACTTTACAAGCATCAGTCCCTCCTGGACAAGGCCAAAATCAACCAGGGGTGAGCCTTACTTCAGTGGAATTCACGAAATGTCCCATTTGTGGAATGCAACTGGGCGCAACTGAGCCTTCACACTGTGTTTTAACACGGTGAATGTGCATTGTGTCTTTGCAGGTGGTTGGACTCGTCCCGGTCCCTGATGGAGCAGGATGTGAAGGAGAACGAGGTCCTGCTGCTGCGGTTTAAATATCACAGCTTCTTTGACCTCAACCCCAAGGTACGACCCATAGACCCTTACTCAACCCCAAGGTACGACCCATAGACCCTTACTCAACCCCAAGGTACGACCCATAGACCCTTACTCAACCCCAAGGTACGACCCATAGACCCTTACTCAACCCCAAGGTACGACCCATAGACCCTTACTCAACCCCAGAGTACGACCCATAGACCCTTACTCAACCCCAAGGTACGACCCATAGACCCTTACTCAACCCCAAGGTACGACCCATAGACCCTTACTCAACCCCAAGGTACGACCCATAGACCCTTACTCAACCCCAAAGTACGACCCATAGACCCTTACTCAACCCTAAGGTACGACCCACAGACCCTTACTCAACCCCAAGGTACGACCCACAGACCCTTACTCAACCCCAAGGTACGACCCATAGACCCTTACTCAACCCCAAGGTACGACCCATAGACCCTTACTCAACCCCAAGGTACGACCCATAGACCCTTACTCAACCCCAAGGTACGACCCACAGACCCTTACTCAACCCTAAGGTACGACCCATAGACCCTTACTCAACCCCAAGGTACGACCCATAGACCCTTACTCAACCCTAAGGTACGACCCATAGACCCTTACTCAACCCCAAGGTACGACCCATAGACCCTTACTCAACCCCAAGGTACGACCCACAGACCCTTACTCAACCCCAAGGTACGACCCATAGACCCTTACTCAACCCCAAGGTACGACCCATAGACCCTTACTCAACCCCAAGGTACGACCCATAGACCCTTACTCAACCCCAAGGTACGACCCATAGACCCTTACTCAACCCCAAGGTACGACCCACAGACCCTTACTCGATAGCTGGATAGTTATATGGGTGTACGGAGGCTAGTCCTAGTGGTTCACAGGGCTAAAGAACGTACTACTATACATACACACATCATGGGTTTAACAATGTGATCATGGACTCATGATTTGTGTTGTGCTCCCACATGGCTACAGTACAACCACCCCACCCTCCCCTCCCTTTCCACTGTACTACTGTATACTCTAACAAAGCATACAATAAGCTTAAACTATTTTTAGAGGATACACAGTGATGACACAACAAAAACATATTTCTCCGTTGTTCACACAGCAGACCACATGATTCTCTATTGTTTTTTTGTTCTTTTTTTTAACCTGAGGAAAGATAATTACTGTGTAATGGCAAGCTCACTGATGATTTTAGGTTGGCTAACTAAAAGGTCCTTACTTTTCTGTTCATGTACTTGGAACTAAAGACTTGTGGTGACGCTGTAAACCCCACCCATCTGATACTCCCAAGGATGTGCAAAGTATTTCACCTACACATAGGTTGTGTGTCCTCCTGTGCATGCAAGTTGAATTGGGGTGTGTGTAACTGTTCTCCACTCATCCCTGCAGTATGATGCCATCAGGGTGAACCAGTTGTATGAACAGTCCAAATGGGCCATCCTGCTGGAGGAAATCGAGTGCACAGAGGAGGAAATGATGATGTTCGCCGCCTTGCAGGTAAATAGACGTGTGTGTGTGTGTAGGTGGGGGTGTGGAGGTGGGATGTGTTTGTGCGTTTGTCTGACTGTGCATGAATGGGTTCAGCAGTGCATTGTCAGTGTCTGAGCAGTCTGAGGACCTGCAGTTCTTCTCATTAAGCAAATTGCCTTTTCAACCACAAGCTAATGAATTGGATGGGCGTTCAGCCCAGAGCTGAGTCTGTTCTGCTGTGGTATGCATACTAAAAGTTGGCTATTTGTTACATTGTTGCAGAGAGAGAGCTAATCAGGGTATTATCGCCCATCCTCCCTGTGGGCTGCTACAGTATTACAAGGCTTTTGAACAAAATGTCCCCGGTGAATTATTCATTATAGTTGATGGTTAACAGTAATTCACTTAGCCCCACTCAATTAAATGGAGTATATTATAATGTTATGAATATGAACATATACTACTTTAACTGACTGATCCACTGAATGGCCATATAAGTGTGAAAATATTTAAATGACGCAACAGGGACCCTGAAGAGTCCTGTCAGCTTAGCGGTTTAGCAGATTTGCCCCCTGGTCCGCCCCTTTTGAGGGGCGCTAGCTCCTCCAATGCATGGCTTTTGAAGATTACGTCATGTGGCACCACGTCTTGTCGTCTATGGACATTTTAATGTTTGTTTAGAGCACTTAATGATGTAAATAATTTGCCAGCCAAGTCTATAGGACTTTAATGTTTGTTTAGGGCACAAAATGACGACGTAAGACCTCATGTGGCCAATATAAATACATTTTGTGACTGATTCCGTTTTATACAATAAAACACACTGCATTCATGTCTTGTAACCTAGTGGCAATGAATCTGAAATCGTGTGGCAGCCACAGTGGGTGCCCCTCACTTCACACGAGTGTGATTATTTTCAATCCTACTGTAACAAATCATTTCTTGTATTGTTTTGGTTGCAGATTTTTACAACACTTTTCTAAAATGAGATCTAGTCTTGAGGCATTAAGGAGCTTCTAACTTAACTGTGTACAGCAAACGAAAAAACACAAAGCCGGCCTGGACCGGCCGAGTGGTCCAGGCACCAAGGCTGGTAATCCAGCCTGACTGCGTTTTGCCGGTTCGAGTCCCGATCCCGACGACCTTTGCCGCATGTCTTCCCCCCCATCTCTCTCCCCCTTTCCTGTCATAATACTGTAAAAATCTATCAATAAAGGTAAAAAGCCCAAAACATATCTATAG
The DNA here is from genome assembly GCF_964188405.1 of Protomyctophum parallelum. Lineage (NCBI taxonomy): Eukaryota > Metazoa > Chordata > Actinopteri > Myctophiformes > Myctophidae > Protomyctophum > Protomyctophum parallelum. Next base: position 22,562,229 of record NC_139718.1, on the reverse strand, counting down.
ACAGACATCTGTCCCGCTAACATGAGTGCCCTTCAGTAACTTCAGCTTTGTTCAAAAGTTTGTTGGAGACATCAAGCACATGACTGCTTTTATATGAACAGCGTAACGTAATGATGGAAGATACATGCACAGAGTTGAGGGGAAAGGGGGAAGTGAATGAGACCCTTTTGCCCCCTCAAGTTGCACCCTCAGTCTGGGGGTGCTATTTCCGACCGTCGTAAAGCTTGGGTGCCAAGACCTGAGGACGCCACCCTGTCCTCACCCCTGTGGTAATTATAGAGCATCTTGAGCCACTGGATGGAGACCCTCAGCACAGACCACCCACCTCCACTAGCCTGAGACCTGCTCAAATTCCTCCACAAGTCCACGTAGAACACTCAGAGGTGTTAGGTGTTTTTCATCAAGGATAGTTATAATTACACCTACAGTACAGTAGCTGGTTTCCGGTTTCCCCCTCATGAGGCGCTAGCTAAAAAGGCTAATCAGAATGGTGTGTTTAGATTAGCAGCTAGTCTGTCGCTACCTGTCTGTTAGCACCGTGCCACCTCTATTTCAGTTGGGTAGTATTAGGCCGATGTTTGCGACAGCTAACATTTCACCAGCCTGGGTCTGAAGGGGTGTGTGCAGGGGTGAGCCTCACTGAGAAGTGATTGTCTGAATGTCTGAGTGTTGTAGGGGTGACTGACGTTAGCAAGGTATAATCTGTGTCCGTGTGGCTTTACTGGCTTGGCAATTACTTGGTACACACACACACACACACACACACACACACACACACACGCGTGCGATAAACAATATACATAGACTTGACAGGCATAGACATACGAGAACCCTTTGTTCCACATTCTGTAACCTTACCTTACTATAGCTTATGTCTTTCTCTCTCTCGCACTCTCTCTCGACAGCTGTTCATTCATATATTGGAGGGGGATGGTGTGGGGTTGACATTATAAATACCATTTGTCAACAAGTTGTATTTAGTGTTGGTGACTCACGCTAGGAGGAAACCATGGTGAGATCTCCTGTAATGGGAGGATCATGGCCAGTTGACTTGCTATTTCCATTGTTAGAAAGAAAAAAGTACAATTCCTAAAACCCACAGTATCGCCACAGTAAAGACAAATGTATAGTTGGTTACAGTTGAAAGATGTGCTGAGAATTTAGTGTTCAGACTTCAGAGCCTCCTACTCGTTTCCCCTTCTAAATCATTGACCAAATCCCCTCCCTCAACCTCCATAGAAAAGCCACTTTCTCACAGATCTCAAAAAGTCTGGTTTTGTCTGGTTTTACATGGTGCATACTGGCACCATTTGCAAGCATAACTCCTAAATGAGCCCTCAAGTATTTATGAGGTGATTATCACAGAGCAATTCGCTTTATATAAAAAGGTTTAGTGGTTGCCCACCAGGGACATGCATAGCAGGAAGCCCTATAGAAATCAGCAAAAATGTCGAATAAGGCATTTGACGAGCTGGCAGAATGTATCTCAATCACTTGTTTAATGCCAAGGACTAGTGATTGTATAGTAGCATTCATATAAGGCTGGTTAAGAAAGACATTCACAACAGAAGGATGCACATTGGCAATATGTAACTTATCCAACCCTGAATTTGTCCTTATGCCATTGTACTCTATTATTATTTTTTTTATTACTTTTTTCGGACAGTGCATCATTAACAAATTAATGGCACGGCTTTCGGTGTTGCTCGACGGTTGACCAACAGTGGCCGGGTTGATTATCTATATTTTCTGAGTTTGTTATTGTGAAGTGTTTCTAAAATTCTGTATAAAAATTCAACAGACCTCTTTTTGTCTTTCTCTTCCTCAGTATCACATCAACAAGCTGTCAATCATGTCTTCAGACAACCACATGAACAACAGTGAGAAAGAGGTGGATGAGGTGGATGCAGCGCTTTCAGACTTGGAGATAACCTTGGAAGGAGGGAAGACCTCCAACACGCTGGTATGAACAACATCCATCCATGCTAGATCTTCTCATTCACTACAGTGAAGTCTTTAAGGCCCTGGATTAAATGAAACAAACTTGTATCAATGTATTTGTTCCACTCCCATATACAGTAAACATGAGTCCCACACTTCCAACTTTGAAGTGTAGTGAAATCACAATCACACAGCTATTTTAAACTACAGATTCATGAACCAGAATTAGAGAAGTCTTCTTTTGATGGTAGATATATCCAGCACACATACTGATCCAATGGCAGGGAGCTATATTATGGCTACAGTGAGACATCACACTAACTTTGCATGGGTCGCTTAATATAACATTGTTCTGTCTGCCCCACCTGGAAAAGTTACATTTATACAGAATTTCACAGGAAGTTGCAAAAGCAGTGTTGTCTTGAGTATTATTTAACAATAACTTGGGAAACCTAGAGTCAGAACTGAGGTCATTGTTTTGGTTATGTTTGACCACCATGTATTTGTTCATAGCAACATGAATTGAACCGTCCCCATGGCGTTTGTTCTTCTCTTTCTCCTAGGGTGACATCACATCTATTCCTGAACTAGCTGACTATGTCAAAGTGTTCAAGTAAGTCCAGATCTACAGAAAACCACTCATTCACTTTGCTTCTGACTCTGTGACACACTCAAGACCCTCAGGTAGTGCATGCAAATACTTTTTGCTTTTGTCCAAAGGATGTAGCACCTATCGGGCAAAATCAGGAAATATTTTCTGGCTAACTGGGAGAAGTGTTGCCTGTTTTGCATCAGCGTAATGAGGGTGGATTGTTTGCCAACAAACATTTGCAAGCTGATAGCCTCGGTACCAGGCTTTCATTTTTGTTGGTGCAAAAATTGAAAGCCTGGAGGAACGCATTGGCCGCTCTGGTCTAAAAGTGGGAGACAACCCTTCCGGGTGGGCGTCGCTCCAAATGATGTGACGTAGCGCTGCACTAGGGGGGAGAGGAGGGGCCGGGGGTGACGGACAGATCGATGAGATCCAATCAGGGCGTGCGCAAATCTCAGCCGCGACCCGCCCCTCTAGACCAGAAACCTAACACGTTAGCTCAGGCTAGCAAGCTGAGATTACATTTTAAAGTTTGGCTTGGGGAAACTCATCATCACAATGGGTCTTTTTAAAGCATATTTCATTTTTTGGATCAAAGCCCTTGCTGACAGGCAGGTAGCCCTTGCGGTTTGAAAGTCTCCTAATGTATATAAACTGCAGGTGGTATTATGTCCTCTATAATGGTCTCTGTTAATGTTCACGCCCAATGCTGGCTCTTCTCCCATTCATCATGCTGACTTTGCACTAAAGCCTATAAAACATTCTCTCCCTTCCTCTCTACTGTGCTTACTTACCGTCTCCCCTTCCCCAGCATCTCTCTACTTGTCTCTCTCTACTGTGCTTATTTACTGCCTTCCCTTCCCCAGCCCCTCTTGGCCATTGATTTAGAAAGGATGGGTTTTTACATTTGAGGTTTGGTCTCTGTGTTGTCGTATATTTTCCAGGCCTAAGAAACTGACTTTGAAAGGATATAAGCAGTACTGGTGCACGTTCAAGGATATCACAATTTCCTGTTACAAGAGCAAAGAGGAGGCACACGGGACACCTGCTCACCAAATGAATCTTAGAGGTACAAAAAAACATTAAACATGCACGCGCACACACACACACACACACACAGGTTACAAGAATGAACACAGGTTAAAAGAATGCACCACTTTTCTTCCTCTTGACATGAGGATGTGATCCATAGTGGTGTGTGTGAAGAATGAGTGTGACCTTTGACCCCTCCCTCCCTCATTGAACTATGGCTTTCACTGCATAGGCTGTGAGGTAACACCAGATGTCAACATCTCCGGTCAGAAATTCAACATAAAGTTGCTAATCCCAGTTGCCGACGGCATGAACGAGATCTGGCTTCGGTGTGATACGGTGAGTTTTGCACACTGGAGTTGACTTACATATATCCTACATATAAATAAGGAAACCTCTGCCGTCTGTCACTCTGTTCTGGATGGTTCTCCTCAGTGGGTTGAGCAATTGATCTGAACTTGCATGGCATTGACCATGAGCACTAGCAGACAGTGACAAAGCTCGTTTTTCACTTTCCCAAAATACAAGCTATAAATGTATTAATTTATGTTGGGTAGCAATGTAATAAGGTGATTAAACTCCCTGTCAGTGAATTATCTCCCGACAATGACCACCTAGCCAGATATTATCCCTTTACATAATGTTTAGATGTTTATGACATAACATAACTCATTCAACTCTCTCACTTCCCCCTTGGCTCGCCACAACAGGAGAAGCAGTATGCCCACTGGATGGCCGCGTGTCGCCTGGCCTCCAAAGGAAAGACCATGGCGGATAGCTCTTATAACCTGGAGGTGCAGAACATTCTGTCCTTCCTCAAGATGCAGCACATGAACCCTGACCCCCAGTATATCGCCGAGCCAATCACCACCGACATAAACCCAGAGTGCCTGGTGTCCCCACGTTACCTTAAGAAGTACAAGAACAAGCAGGTAAGTCCCGAGAAAGAGTTGCAGTCAAGAATGTTGCCGATGGTGCATGGCGAGATGGTGGATACTAGTCCCACCAGCCACAACCAAGTGACACATAATAATAAACTAGAATAGCAGGATCGTAATGTAGGGAAATGGTCTACTGGTAAGCTGTCCTGTAACGATAAGGTCACAGGTGTAATTCACACAACAAAATAATGTCTAATTATGTGTCAAACGTGTATTGACACCCTGGATAAGAGCCACAGCTAACAGACTATCACATGGCCAGGCATGTTGCTCTTATATCATACACAACGGGGTGCCAACAGGGTGGAGTTTCCCATCCCTGCGTGTGACATGAGACCAAAATAACTACTGTGTGAATGTGGACAATAAATAGTCTGAGATGTAAAACATGTCAACAACGTACCATCCTCATTTTGGGCGTGGTGTAGTTTGTTAATGTGAGCAATAGGTAAAACAACATGGAGGATATATTTAATGCACTGATCTCTAGAAAGAGAGAAAAAGTCGGCGATGCAGCATTTGTGTGTTTTGGGGGAGGTTGTTTACATGTTTGATGGGTGGATAATGGGGGTGACATGAAGAAGTGTCTGGTGCTTCCCACATGGGTGCCTCCTGGCATCTGAGTTGTCTTGCATTGGAATGTACCCCCCCACTCCTCCCCTTTTCTCCATTCCTCATTCCCTCCCTCTCTCCGAGGGGAAACCAGGACAGCAGACAATCCTCCCAACTTGCTTACACAAGTGGTGTTTCTTATGTCAGACTCCGACCATGTGCTTAAACGAAGGCCATATCGTGTTTCTCGTCTCCTTTTGTTAATTCTGATTAAGAAAAACACTAGATGGACAGGGATTCGGCCCCATGGGCTGCTTATACCCATGCATCGTAACGTCTTCGTAGATCAGTGGTCTCACAGGATGTAGAGCAGCCGCTTGGGAGTCAGAAGTTTCCCCGAACCTTCATTACTCCTGGCAAGAAAATAACTGCTGGGTGCCTGCCTGCCTGGCATGGTTTACTCGCCGTCTGTGTGTGAATGTGAATAGGTGAATGTAATTATTCTGCATATTGTAAAGCGCTTCAGAGAATTGCAATATTTACCATTTTGTGTCAGAGGTACAGTATATTTGCCGATTACATGCCACCATCTGGTGGCTAAACTCAGTACTGTTGCCAGATAATATGCTCTCGGAGCCTAGTTGAACCGGAATAAATTGTGTGGTGCAGGGAGCATCAGTCCACAGCGTCATGCGAGGTCGGATTAAAGAAATATTAAGCTGTAAACATAGTCCTTTATGGGACAGACTGCAGAAATCCATACAGAACATTTTAGAGTTGTCACTGTTGAGCCATTAGTGGCAAACCAACAACACATGTGCCAGCATATTTCAAAATATAGGCGCTAGAGCGCCAGCAGAGATAGCAGATTTTACTCTGAAAAGCCCCGCCTTCCGTCCCCGTCCCCCCAAAACCGGGAGGCATAATCTTCCATTCTTATCTCCAGTCTCTCTAGAAGCGTTAATATTCCAAACGAGATGCATGCTGAAGTCAGGAATGAAGACAGAACGTTACCCATCTGGTCAAAACCATGGAGAGTTCCCTAGAGTAGGAGCCATTCTTTTGGAGCCGCAAACAAGGAAGTGAACGGCAGTGCGCATGCGCAAATCAACAAGGAGTACATTGCAGAAGGAGAGGCCAAACAAATCGTATATATATCAAAGACCAAAGGATGCCTGTGTGTGTGTGTGTGTGTGTGTGTGTGTGTGTGTGTGTGTGTGTGTGTGTGGGTGTGGTGTGGTGTGGTGTGTGTGGGTGATAGATGTGATGGTTAAAGGGAAGGAGGGTGGTGATGGTTAAAGGGAAGGAGGTGGTGATGGTGAGATGGGTTTGCCTCCCCTTAGGTTACTCACTCAGTCTGGTTTTGATTTAGCTGTATAGGAAATATAGAGCTGCTAGGAGGGCTTGTGTGTATGTTGGGGGAGGGGGGTCAGTAGGATGTTGGTAAGTGATGACTCAGTACTTTTCTGGGACTGGGCTGTAAGTATAGCCTAACATGTTCTGGATGTCTGCACATGAGACTTTCACAGAAGATTTTACTGTGTAAGAAGCGGAAGACAGAGAATGAACGGTGTCTCTGAAAAGACAGGGAGTGTCATTAAACAGGAAATGTTTTGGAAGGGATGCATCACAAACAGCCAGAGGGGTGTCTACCACAATTAGAATGTTTTATTAATGTTGGCATGATGGAACCATTAGTGGGGGTTTTTTCGGAACAGAAATCGTTTGCATGTTGACTCATCATTGGAGCCCAACAGCAGGAAAACTCTGAGAAACAAGTGTCGGCATTTGTGGTTGAATGTGTATGAGCGAGACTCAAAGCATTCCAATTTGTACTCGTAGTGGACCACAGTCAGAAGCGGCGGTCTCTCGTCTCCCCAGCCTGTGGGGAGGTGTCTGTCAGTCTGTCTGGCTTGGCTCCAGTCTTGGTCACAAACCCAGTCCGATAGTGGGTATCCCCAGGCACAACATGAAAGTCCAGCTTTCAGCAGAGTTGTGTGTGTGTGTGCGTGTATATGTGTGTTCACTCATGCACAGACGCACATGTACACCCAAATAGTGGGTGTGGGGGCATCAGGAAATGAGCCGTGCCTAGGAATGCTGGGTGGGAAAAGAGGCTGAGAAAAGCTCCTTGCTCTGTCAGCTGTGGGAGCCATGTGGGGGCGCTGGCCCACTCCCTTTCTCTCTTTCCCTTTTCTTCCTCCTTCAACTGCACTTCCTCTCATCGGACTCTCCCGAGGCAACTTCCGTGCTTCAGTTCCCAGTGGATACACACAGGAATCTTTCAACCGGGAGTAGTTTGGTTTCTAGCCAAACCTACTGTACTGTATATCTTAAGGATACAAATGATGAAGGCAGAAGGCACAGGGATTGGAGGCTCTGCAGTTCCTGTATGACTCTCTGGTAGTTAATGCCATCTTGTGGATGAAAAGCGAATGACTGCATATGGTTGGGGTTTTAACCCTCTAGTGGCCATTGACGTTATTTGCGTGTTAAATCAACAAATCCCTCGTGGCCAATGAGGTTATCTGCGTAGTAGACGTACTGCCCTGTCAGTATGTCTTATTATAACAAAATAATGGAATTTTTTGACTTTTTTTTATTTATTTTTATGTAATCTACCAAAAACCGGCCGAAACCCGCGCGATCGTGCACTATCGTGCACGCGCGCCGTCTCTATGTGATCCGCGGCAAAAAAGGTGATATTTTGGGATGTTCCTGGCCGTTTTTAAGCTTAATTTGACTAAAAAAGCTAATGTTAGCTTAGCAATCCGGACAGCCAAGCTATGTGCTAGGGGTCATATTAGCCTCCTTTGTTTACTTCCGTTTGACAGGAAGTGATTTAGCCAGATTTGACACTTTTGCAGAAATCAGAATAATGGAACGTTCCCGCCATCTGGTGGCACTTCTGGGTATTAATTTGAAAATGAAAGTAAAACGTCATGTATTTTATTTAGATCGCTGATCCCTCTTATTGCATTAAAATGACGAATTAAGAAATGGGGCATTGGCCAGCATTGGCCAGATTTGGCGACTTTTTGAATGGCAATCGGAAAATGTGAGATATGACCACAATGTCACGAAATGTCTCATTTTATAGCTCCAAGTCACTACTTTACAATGAAAAAATAATTATGATTATAGCTTGTTCCATCGTTTACTTATAAGCTTTTCAGTAGACCTTGGTTTCAGTGATAAGTCAAACCAAGGTGTACTAAAATGCTTATAAGTAAACGATGGAACATGCTAGGAACATTATTCTTTTTTCGGTGTAAACTAGAGATGTGCAGCTTTAAAATGAGATATTTCGTGACATTGTGGTCATATCGCACATTATTCTATTGTCATTCAAAAGGTCGCCAGATCTGGCCCAATGCACAATAAGATGTTATTAAATCTAGCAATAAGTGGGTTTTAATTGGACAGTGCTTCTCAAATGTATTGGCTCCAGTAATCAATACCCTATTCCCATTTCCCAGGTGTCTGAATCCAAGTTTTATCATTAAACATGATATATTTTTCCACTTTCTCTCACATACAGATCATGTACCTGCACATATCTTAGGCCTAATGGCCTATGTACCTCATTTGAGAACCACATAGGATATACAGTTGTTATGCTAAATGGTAAATGTTGCATTTATACAGCCCCTTTATCCAAAGTGGTGTGCGTTAAGCCATCAATGAAGGGTGCTCCACTGCCGATTGGTTGTGTTAGGACGGCGTCTGGACAGCATCACCAATTCGCCCCAGTTCATGTTTTGACGCCGTCAGAACGCGGCGCAACAGTCAGTGGAGCCCTGTCGTTAAATTCACCCATTCACTCACACATTCACACACTGATGGCAGAGTTAACAATTATGGACTTGAGCCAACGTTATGTTCATGATACCACTTCTAGCACAGTTAATCAGGAGAGTTGTGGTTTTTCCAAAGCCTAAGAGTAATGTAACAGCTATTTTCAAACATCCAGCCTGTGCATGAATGACTATTCATGCACACTGCACAGGTCCCATGTTCAATCACTCTATGGAACCAATTGTTTTGCCACCTAACACTGTCTACTTGCTGTTACAGATGACTCAAAGACACTGCTGCTCTGCTTTCTCTGAACACTGCATGACCCTTCAGGCCTTCGCTGACTCGTTTTTCCTCATTTAGCATATTTACAGTCATGACCTGCTCTTTCCTGCAATATTGTTCTTAATTTTTTTATGTTTTATTTGTTCTTTCTTTCTTTTTTTTCTACCCCTGTGCATCTCTTTACCTCCTGTGTTATCCTTCCCACCCCCTCACTTCAGCCAGGCTATATCAGGGACTTGGTAAGTTTAAGATGTGTGCGTTTGTGTGTGTGTGCGCGTGTGTGTGTGTGTGTGTGTGTGTGTGTGTGTGTAGTTCTGAGCTGCAGATATATGCATGTGTCTGTAAACACAGATGTGTGGCTGTCTTACTAAACCAGAAATAGTCCCTAGTTAACTATACTGGTAACACTTGCTATGCATTATGAACACACTTATAAGACATTATAATCTTCTCGTAACCATGTATAATTATATTTATAAGCGCTCATAAATAATCATAATACTTTATAACCTTAATCATAACACATTATAAACTTTATTATAATGAATTATAATGTCAAGTATTATACTTCATAACTTGCTTTGTATGCCATGTTTATAACACATTATTATTATAAGACATTTTCTTTATAATTTATTATATATGTTAAATGTTAAATTATTATAAAAAGTTCATGAACTTTATCATAACACATTTTGACTGGGGAGTCATATTTTGATGGAAGTGTATCAACTGTCATAATTTCAAGTATTAGGATGTTGATATTCATATTGTTCATCCTTAGGGCAGTGTCTATTTCAAACACAAAGTGTTTTTTGACTGGGGAGTCATAATTTCACCCCCTCCGTATTGGACACTATTAAGATGTTAATATTAATTTTGTATTCATCTTTAGGGCCCAAAATCACACCTCAGAAAGCACGAGTGTCTATTTAAAACATAAACTGTTTTTTGCCTTGGGAGTAGACAGGCAAATCGACCAATGACAAAGCTTCTATGGAAAATCTTTGAATGCAGATTGTGGCCCCTAGATGTGTCACAGAGACTAAGTTTTTTTGGGAGCGTTTTACCCATTGCTGGCTGTCTGAATACCAAAAATAAATAAAAAGGTCATTACAATTTTGACATATTATAAGTCAGTATAATAAGCTTTATAATGTGTTTTGATAAAGTGTATAATTAAGTACTTTTATAATGAGTTATAAACATGGAATACATAGCAAAGTATGAAGTATTATAATACTTGATATAAGTTTATTATAATAAAGTTTATAATGTGTTATGATTAAGCTTATAGAATATAATGATTATTAGTGCTTATAAATATAATTATACATACATGTTTATGAGAAGAATCTAATATATTATAAGTGTGTTCATAATGCGTCGTTATAAATGTGGGATGCATAGCAAGTGTTACCAAAATACTTGATAGTACTTTATCTCTATAGTGTACTCTAGTTTTCAGAAACCATAGTATAATTTTTTTCCCCTTTTGCTTCTAACACATTTCCTCCTTAGTGGAACTTTAGAGCCGTATTGCTTTGACTAAGAACTAAATTGGAGCTGTCCCTAACACTAACATTGTCATATAGAGTATCTTGATCTTGGAGAGTAAGGTCACTTTACACGTCTGTGTTGGGCTGATCCCATTGAGTCAGAGGTCATGGCTCAATCGGTCAAGTAAAAGAAAACACACACACCCACACACACACACACACACACACACACACACACACACAGAGAGAATGGTGGGTAAAGCTACTATAGCGCATTCATTTTAGTTTGGATCATCTGCACTATCTTTTCAAGTATGTTTGTCTTCTGTTGTTGCGTGAAGTAGACGTGTATTAAGGTAGCACTTTTTTTATGGGCTGACCCTGGGTGCACACCTGGCTTAATGGAAACAGACAGCCTGTGGTGTCCTCAAGTCAGAGCCCAATGGATGGTTTCTGGGTGGTGATGGGGTGGCTTTGCCCTTTGTTAGTTCATGTTAGTTATGGGTTCCACAATTTGAGTGTATAGACTAGTTGTATTCATGTGTGTGTGTGTTTGTCAGATTTCAACCCGCATCCTGGAAGCCCACCAGAACGTGGCGCAGATGAGCCTCATCGAAGCCAAAATGCGTTTCATTCAGGCATGGCAGTCTCTACCGGAGTTCGGTATGACCCACTTCCTTGCCAAGTAAGCCCCTTCCTATCTACTCGATATGAGATTCCTTTCTTGTGTGAATGCACATGGTGTGTGTGCATGAGTGTATTGTGTTGACAGACACAGACATATTTTAACACTTACACGTTTACAACCAATTTGAATGATTCACAGGTTCTATTCACTGAAGAAAGAGGAACTGATTGGCATCACCTACAATCGTCTAATCCGGATGGACGCCAGCACAGGAGACGCCATCAAAACTTGGCGCTTCAGCAACATGAAGCAGTGGAATGTTAACTGGGAGATCAAGCAGGTATTGAATGCTTGTATTGTTTTTCCCCCTGTAGCATATTTTATAGATTTTCTTCACATCACTCAATGTCACTCAGTTTTTTAAAAGGAGACAATAAATGGGACAAAGAATATCAAATCAAACTGGTCTCTGATCTGTTCCATGTGCTCAGGTGACTGTAGAGTTTGCAGACGAGCCCAGTTTGTCATTCGTCTGTGCTGAGGTGGACTGCAAGGTCGTACATGAGTTCATCGGAGGTTACATTTTCCTGTCCACGCGCGCCAAGGACCAGAATGAGTCTTTAGATGAAGAGATGTTCTATAAGCTGACCAGCGGCTGGGTCTGAGTTACTCTGGGCAACTGAACGTGGTCAAAGGTTTGTTGGGCAAAGTTCAAGTGTGCTTGCCTTTCAGAGGGGAGGGAGGGTGGGAAAAGATTATATGGGTTTATTTTATTCTACTATTTCTTGGTCTTTTTTTTTTTTTTTTGAACTGTGCTAAAGAGCCTGGAGTGGCACCACTATTGCCATGGCTGATGCCATTTCTATTGTTTGTTTAGTTTTTTGGCCTGCATTACAGCTGAGATTTTCTTTTTTTTTAAAACACTAATACTCTGCTGAGTGCAGTGCAAATGAACTCTGAACTCTTAATGTGGCCTAACCCGACGCTAGCAGAGGCTGCACACAAACAGGACATTTGATGATGTTTCTCCCACAAACCCTCCTGAGTCTTGACTCCTTCCGTTTCCTAATCTCCTCTTTGTCCTCTATGCCTCTTTCTGGAGTGAAGCTCCCCAACCTACATCCATCACAACCTATCAAAATGAATGCCAAGAGGCCTTTCAATCCCAAAGACTTGTCTCTCTCTTTCTGCCATCTCTCTTATTGGATAGAGGGAGCTGATGTCATCTGACTATCAAGCCTATTAGCTATAACTATGTCATGACAGTAGTCCAACCAAACAATGTTATGATCCATCAAAGTTTCTTATGAACAATAATGTTATTTATTGATCCTGGTGGGTTTTATTTTTTCCACTCTAGTAAGGTGCTGCTCATGTTCTCTGGTTATTTGCATTACATATAATTGCGATCACTTATGTTATCTTACTCGTAGCCTGTTGATTATTTGCACCACCACACAAACCCACACAAACACTTCAATCACAATCAAAGAAACTGTCTACCTTATCGATATGAAGTCGTGATTGTTAATTATTGTACAAGTGTTCACTCAGTCCAATCTGTCCAATTTATGAAGGATTCTCACTTTTCTAGTTCCTTAGTTCACATGAAGTCACACGTTTAAGCACTTCGACAGTATAGAGATGGTCCCTTTTTATGAATAAGCTGTAGTGAAATCAGTTTTGCCTTTCTTGTTTTCTAAGGTCTTTGAACGATGTCCTCTGTGTTGAATAACTCTGGTGCGCTTCGAGAGTTTGAACAGAATCTTGTTCCATTTTAAATGAATGTTGATAGTTAGCATGTCTGCGTAAACACCATTTCATTGTACTGGGGATGAATGTCCTGCATTCTTTACGATGGTGACGCTTGCCAAAAACAACCACCTTTCTTATTTTATTTTTTATTTATTTTTATTTTTTGAGTGACACTGTCATAAGACTGAACATGAATTAGGCATTACCATCGCAAATGCAGACATTGGTTGTCTTCTGTTCAACAGATGAGAAATGTGTTCATCTTCTGGCACTACATTAAGGTTGCTAACAAGAAGCGTGCCAAAATGGAGTAGAATTCTGTCTGTCATGTCTAAGGCTGTACCCACAGAGAGGACTGGATTTGGAAACCCTCAGCTAAGTACACTACAAATATAGGAGGGATACTATAATCTTAAAAGTACCTTCTTTTTATTACACCATATAGTATTATAATTCCTTTCATTGCGCACCAGCAAAATAGGTCAGCAAGATGAATATGCAAAGTATTTTTTTCTTTGTCCTCAGTATGAAGGATCAGTAAATGAAGTATTAGTTTTTGTAACTAATGTAAAAAAAAAATACACAGGTTTTATAGAATTGTACAGTTATTGTTATTTTCAGGGTGGGGGGCTGAGGGTTGAACTTTTTTTTTCTTTTTTTTCATTAGAGGGGGGAAAGCCATGTCAACATTGTGTAGTGTGAAAATGTGTGCCTGCCAATGTTATGATCTTATTGAGTTTTTAGATGAAGATATATATAAATATATATGAAGATAACACTAGTCTCAAACTCCAGGTTCATAGGATTTCATGAAGATTTCTGTCCTCGCACTACATATATTATAATTTCTTGAAAATATGAATAGTATGCCTTTTCACTGTGCTTTATTTTCTTGTTTCTCTATTACCAAGTGTATTTCATATTCTGTTTTCTATCCAACTGTGGCACTGAGTTGCTTTCTGGCTCACTCCTTGAACAAACAATGAAATGTATAATTGATTTGTTCAATGCCTTTTTAGAAATATGAAGTCGCTAATGTCCATGTTTTATCATGATAGAAGCATGTCATTGAATTATGGTGGTATGAATGAGACCCCCATAGCTTAGGCCCTGGAGTTTGAGACAAACCAGCAAAAATGAACTGAAGGAAGAGGAAAAACAAGCTTAGCCTATAAAGTATATTATTTTTCCTCAGAATTTGGTCTTTTTTTGCTTGCCTCCAGTGTCCAGAACAGCAGTGCATGGCCTGCTGTTTTCAGACTGTAAAAATGCATTTATTTTAAAAATAATAAAAAATACTTTTTATTTAAGCAAGGTTGTCTTTCCGTTCTGCTTTCTGTGCATCAGCGCTCCGGGTGTTCATTTTGGTGTGCAATGTACAATTTATAAATGTAATAGTCCCTCTTATCCAGGTCGACTTAACAAAGTGTGATTACACAAACGTCATGAACTCTAGTCAACCAACAACATGGTCTCACCAGACAGTGGCCTTGTGGTTCGTGTCTGCCCTGAAACGGGGAGGTCGGGGTTCGATCCCCGGCCGGGTCATACCAAAGACTGTAAATATGGGACCCAATGCCTACCTGCTTGTCACTCAGCATCAAGGGTTCGATTTGGGGGCAAATCAACTAATGATTCCCAAGCGCGGCGCACGCTGTGGCTCACCGCTCCAAGAGATGGGTCAAATGCGGAGAACAAATTTCACTGCGGTAACGTGTGTGTGACTAATCGTACGGCTTTGACTTTGGTAAGCCGTCCAGTAAACAGAGTGCCAAGAAAACCAATGTGACAAAGTAATTAGACTATGACTTTGTCTTAACTTAAATCATATCGGGATGTGATTATTTTTAAATGCCTTTTCATACACTTGTTAAGCACTTGAAACACATTTGCTCCAGGTGCAGTTTCAGCATCTACACCAGAGGGCAGTGCACAACCATATGTCCATCCCCATGCACCTCCACCAGTCTCCATATACAGTAGGCAACCTTCCAAACTTATTCAATGGGTCCCTGTTCCTAAAGCTGACGCATTTACCTGGCATCCTTAGGGAGAAACCAGATTGACGAGGTGATAACTCGAAGAATGCCTGCAGAGCCTCTGTTTCTATTCCCAGGCTCGTCTAGTAGTCCATTCTCCTCTGGTGACGGTGTTAAGCCATCCACTCTGTCCGTCTGTCACCTGCTGATGTGTTAGCATTAATAGAGGAGCAGCTCCAACCACATGCAGAGTGACAGCAGGGTTAAAGGAAGAGACTGGCATCCTTTGTGTTTGGGCTGCAACAAGTTGGTAACTAGAACTGTGTGGTGGTCAATGGAGCATCACAGTGGCTCGGGTAGTTCAGAGGAGATGGTCAGACTGCCTCTCACAGTGATGTCTCTGTTATCTGTATTTCTATAGAACATCTTAAAACAATTCAAGGATAAATACCAAAAACATGATAACCCTCAATCCACAAAAGCTATAATAAAATGCCAGTAAGAAGCCTGAGGCACAGAAGCGACCTCGCCCTTTAGGCCCGCCTGGGCGAGCGCTGGCTCGTTGGCATGGGGGTTCAGATCAACATATGGAATGGATTCTGTACTGGTCATATATGGAGCTGCAGCGTGTCTTGAGTGTACATAAACATAATAATATCAGAACAGGTCAGGTACTATATATTTGGAGCTCAAAGGGTGGCAGTGGGGGCAGTGTCTTAAGTGTACAGGGTTTGATGAGGGCCCAGGTAGGGCCAGGGCCTTAATTTTCGGGCCTGTTGAGAAGAACTCTAGTTTTCGCTTGCGCAGGGATCTCCATACATCAGTGATCTCCAATCCCTGATGTCACGTGATGTCACCAGGCATGACCATATATGGTCATGCCTGCAGATTAAAATGTTGTAAGAGCGTATTACGATTTTACAAATACATTAATCCATTGAGGGGAGTTGACAAACCTGAACCATGGGGCAACCTCGGACTGAGCTAAAATACATAGATGTGATTATTTGTCAGATTCCAAGTTACACTTTTCTATAAAGACAACTCTCCTATTCACTTTTAAAAATAAAAATCTTCTGAATTTGACCGTCCTACTGGGCTATAATGACCCATTTTAACAGCCACACTGCTCTCTCCACTTGCTCTGCTCAGCGTTTGAACTATAACGAGGTGAGTGGGTGGCATCCATCGCTGTGGGAATAATGAATTCTGCACGAGTATGCAGTTTGATGTTGAAAGAAATCTACATTTGAATAGCTACACAACCCGTCAAAGCACATACCTATAATATCTCTTCTCATACGTAGCTGTGTTCTATGTTATCACACAAGCCACCTCCTACACAGTAACTCTCAGAGTTTGAGGACTTTACTGCGTATAATGGCTGTAACCCATGATATTCCCATAACCTGCTCCGGTGGGAATAGACCTATTGTGTCCTACAGTGTGTATGGGAAGTTGGGACGTCTCCATCCTGGAAGAGAGTGTTTACTCCACCTAGTGACGTGGAATTCCACCGACCTCTTGGGAGGAGGCGGTGGATAATGATGACCTTTTATAGGAAGAGGAGGGGATAGACAAATGGAATGACATCTGCTTGACTTGATGGATTATGAATGTGGCATCCAGGAAAGTCGAGAAAAACGGGTTTACGTCATACGCACCCCATCCAACAGACACAAAGTGGCACCTGCTGGCATTTAAGACAAACATCCTTATGTTTTAAATATGAACCTGTACAGGGTTCACTTCCATGGAAATGTCACACAGTTGAGCTTCCTCGTACCAGGACAGGTTCATGCTATTTTAAAGGTCATGAGGATGACTCTATGGTTTTGTTGAATCTGTGGATTCTTTCTGCTTCTAGCAATGCATTTGCCTGAGAGAGGCCATAATGCCTTTGCAGGCAAGCCGTGACTGCAGATTTTTTTTTCTTTTTTTTCTTCTTATTCCTCTCAAAGGGCTTTGTGTGTAGTAGGGTCTGTTTGTTTGTTTGGAGCACAGAATGGTTGTAGCATGACCTATTGACCCCTTCAGATCATTTGGGTCATTCATAGTGAGCAGCTAATTGGGGACGCATTGGAGTCAAACACACCCACAGCACCACTCAGTTCACACGGTGTGATTTTATCTCTCAGAGCGAAGCAAAACTTACTTTGCGTAAAGCTCACTCAGTAAGTTGTCACCATTCTTTTCCAATAACTACCGGTACTGTTGGCAAGTGACATACTTAAGACATTTCATGTTTTTATGATGCAGTGGTCAATTTAATGGTGATGTCAGAAAGAGATGAGAATCTGGAATATTTCCATAATGGTTTCTGTCATTGCTCTTATTCATTTTGGACACCTGGGTTTAACAAAGAACAGCCTCTCAAAAGTTGAGAGACAGCGTGTTGCGACACAAAATGATTAAGCCACAACGTAGGTCCGCTGTGAATGGATGTCGTCCCTCCTGGTTGATACAAGTAAAATTACTTATTTCCAATAGATGATGCAGTGGTTCCCTAATGTGAGGGTTTTAAGTGCAAACAACATTTGGCAGGCTGATCATGCACAGCTTCATTTTCCATGCCAGTGGAACATTTGATTTTTACGCTCAATTCTCACCATAACTGTCAACAAGAGTGCACAGTCAAGAACAGCTTGAGCTGGTTTTCCATTTAATATGGGATAATAACTCTGTAAATCATCATTCCACTTAAATTGCTTTCCATCCCTTTCCAAATGTTAACTGGAAATTTTCAATAAAATGTCTTGACCAAAATTTGTTTCTTGGCCTGTTGGATTCATGACTTTTAAGTGGAAGTATGTGTTATTGTGATCATTTTAAATGTAGTTGCATTGCCATGGAAGTCTTGATTTATTGAATACTTTATTAATAAAATCACAACAAAAAGGATTAATTTCAAAATAATATACTGCTATGAATGGTGAAATAAAACATGTTTTTGGTTTCTTCCTGAAAGCCTTTGAGTCAAAAGGCTCAGTCGAAATACACCACTTTAGCGACATAACCCTACCCCCTCCACTAACGCCTCCCCCATTATCAGCTGTGGGTTAGGCTCAAGTTCAGGTGGGTGGGGCTAAGTTGAAAACTTAAATGAACTGGTGGGTGTGGCCACATAAAAACATAATTTTAACACTTTCTGTATACTTTTTGAATAAATCTTCCTATATAATCATAGTACCTGATGATCATGTTTTAGGGGGGCGGAAATTACGGCACTCCATTCTTAAGTTAAAGCACTACCTGTTTGTTAGTCTTTGCCCATGCATGGACACAAATGTGCAGAAATTATAACCATGCATGTCATTAAAATCTCAGGGCTGGCCCTCCGGGTATTCTCTCTGCTGATGAGATTGTGTCACATGCTCTTTTATAGAGATGAGATAGGGTTGTTGTGAGCCAAGACACTTGCATCATACTTGCAGTGGCACTTGCATAGACAGCTCATCCGTATTGTACAGAATGCAAATGTAGCGTACAAACTGACCAGGATGAATATGTGCATATGTATGCATGGTATTGAGCACATGCGTGCGCAGCACACATGTTCAAGGGCCAAGTATACAATACAGTATTGTGTATATTGTGCAATAGGCTATTGTCTAGACTCTGAGTCTAAAGCCTAATTTATACTTCATTGTGCAAGCAGACAAAATCATGCGATGTGATATGTGAGTATAAATTATAATAACAAAGTCTTGCAGTTTGTGTATCCTCACGGTGCTCAACTTACATTTTGACAAACACTTAGCATCCAGCTAGTTCTGTTTTCTGTGGGATCTTTTTCTTAGGTAATCCACTTTTCCTTGGGCACCTTAATTGCTCTCAGCCTCAGGCATTGTTGCACAAAATGGGCTAATTTGCATCACTTCAACCACGAAAGCCGATTTGCTTCAGCTAAATCTTGTTTCTCAGCAAAAAAAAATACAATTTAGGCATTTAGCAGACGCTCTTAATCCAGAGCGATTTACATTAAGAAATAACAAAAAGCATGGCATACATCACATATATAAAAAGTAGTTATCATGAACTAAGAACGTAACAGTGGAGTATCTATGTAAACTATACATACTATACTATATTATATATTATACATGTGTACTATAAAGTGCTATGACTACATAAAATGCAATTCTAGTGCTGTCTACGTACTGTAACATGCTATAAGTCTGTTTAAAATACTATCTAAGTCTACATAAAGTGCTATATTTAAAATAATATCTAAGTCTACATAAAGTGCTATCTAAGGGGCTAGTGCTACGGGCCATGGTGGAGTCTGCTAATTGTGTTAGCTTTAAAAGCCTGCCATTATTGGTAATACAGAGGTGACGAGTATTGGCTGAACAGGTCTGTCCCTGAGGCATTGTGGGAACACATTGTCGGTCGCTTCGTTGACTCATCTGGGTCATTTTTTATCGAACTCATACACGAGGAAGGATCAACAGGAATCCACCACTGAGAACACTCTATTTAATAAAATGTTTTGTTTTGTTTCTTATGGCATATGGTTCCTATAATAATAATAATATTATGGTTCCTATGGGGCCAACATGGCTGTCTATGTCTGTAACCCATAGATTACTGAGGCACTACACTGTCCCTGTGTTTAATGTATGTTTACATTGGTTACTCACTGTAAGTTGCTCTGGTTCTCCTCTTAGTCTTAAGGGAGAGATATCGTCACTCTATACCTCATTATTTGACCTTCATTTACCCTCAACCCAAGATTTACCCTATAATCTTTGGGCCCAGGACCTGGAGGAAGAAATCTCTGATGAAACCTGGGAGGCCATTATGGGTCGTGTTCATTCTTCATCAATATGTGCTAAACATGGGGTGTTGCAATGTAAATGTCTCCACCGGGTGTACTGGACCAAGGTTCGGTTAGCCAGGATTTATGATAGTGTCGATCCAACGTGCGATAGATGCCACCAGGCTCCAGCTAATCTTTATATGTTTTGGACCTGTCCAGCCTTACAGTCTTTTTGGTCAGCTATATTTGATACTATTTCAGATGTGTTACAGTTGCCCATAGAGCCATCCCCTATTATTTCCCTATTTGGCGTCCTTCCTGAAACTATCCCCCTACCTAAATATCAATCTGACCTTTTCGCTTTTGTGACGCTTCTGGCAAGACGTCTTGTTCTTATGCATTGGGAAAAAAACATACTCCCCTTCACATTCCCTTTGGATATCTAACATAGTATATATTTTTTATTTGGAAAATATTTAATACACATTGCGTGGCTCAATTTCCAAATTCAGTAAAGCATGGCAGCCTTTTCTATCATGTTGACCGCCTTACACTCAGCTGTCGCCTGACTAGCCAACCTGTCTTGTCTAGATGATGTTTGTGACCATGAACTGCTTTGTATATTGACTATATTGGAGTAGTTTTTTGTTGTTGTTATATATATATTTTTTTTAGTAATATATATATAAAAAGATATTATATATATATATATATATATATATATATTATATTTTTTGTTTTGTTTTGAATGTGCTTTGGTTGTCTTGATTTGGAATTTGTGTTTTGTTGTGTGTGTTTTAGTTTTTTGTATTTGTTACTCTGTATTTCTCAATTTACTTCTATAGGCTATTTGTAAAAACCAAAAAATGAATAAACAGAACCTATATATATATATCTATCTGTCTGGGGATTACGTTGCAAACCATTGCCCCAATCAGCAAAAAATTGCCTGTGAATGCTACTTTTTGGGGATTTATTTTGTGAAGAATCTCGGTTGTCTGGTATCGTCAACATGACGTCAAAGATCCTGTCTTGTTATTCTTTAATAAGCCATTTTAAAATACATACTTTTGTATTATTTTCACGATTCTGTTTGTCATATTGTATCTATGTACAGGTAGACCAGCCACGCCATTTTGCTAGTTAAACTGAGATAAATGAGTGTGCTCAAATGACTTTGTTGGGGTAATGGCATTAACCAAAGATCTACTACCACCTCTGACCCCCAAATCATGTTTAAGGGCCTTGTTGTTCACACTGTTTCCTGTTTTATGGTCTACATATTGCCTGTTTGACCTTCATGATCACATTGCAGATCTTCCCATATACATACACAAGGCTATAATAAGACGTCTAATATTGAATCCTAGCATCCCCATTGCTCACTGGGACCAACTCTGTATGTATGTATTCTTAATGCCTTGTAGTGTTATGGCTGCACAGTAAAGTCCCCAATGTTAATTTATATATATTTTTTAAATTAACAGTCCGGATTTTACAGTGAATGAAAATGTCCCTGTGTGCCACGACTCATTCTGCTTGCAATAAAGACCAAATTGTACTTTGGAAAATAGAGTTGGATCTTGGCTTCCTGAGACACGCCGATGGTTCTGTTCATCGATCGGCTAAATTAGCCGCCTCTGACGGTTATCTGGCAGCAAAGTAATAAAATGGACCGGATGGAAGCGGCTGCTGGCAGACAGGGACATGATAGAACAGGGGAGGGGAGAGGACACTCGGAGACATGCAGGTGACTAATGGTGAGAGTGGCCTGAGCGCCCCCCAGCTTCACCAAATCACAGCATCCATATTCTGGGGGGGAACAATATTATCCGATCTACAAGCTCACAACAGGTCTCGTTGTGAGCTTGTAGAGCTTGGGTTCGATTCCCGCTGGGGACGCTGTGGGCACTGGGGGCGTGTTCTCTCCTCCGCGTCATCAGTGCCCATACCCGAGGCGGGGTTGGCCAAAGGGCCTTTCTGTGTGGAGTTTGCATGTTCTTCCTGTGTCGCCTAGGGTGGTACCCTCACAAACAACATTCGCTGCCCCCCCAGGTTGGCAGAGGAAGTGTACCGCTCAGGATTACATTAGATAATTGACATTGGGTGAAAACAATGGGTTGCAAAATCGTGGGATAAAAAAATTATGTGAATGAAGTGACTAGAAAGATCTTTTCGCCTTTGAACACACACACAGTCAACCAAGGAGACTGTAATGATTAAGATGGATTTTAGTTTGTGCTGGCTAATGGTGTGTAGCACCGCATGTCTATCATCCATGTAGTCTCCTGTATATTTTCAGCACAACCCGGGGTATTAGGGACTCTTCTCAAAATCCTATTTCCAAAGCAAAGTTACAGCCTGCCGGAGAAGACAGAGATTTTTTTTTAATGAATTCCCTAGGTGAGGGAAAATATACTGTAAGAGGTTGAACAGAACTCGAATCCATGGGGTTTCTCGCAGTTATTAAACTGTGAGATGATCCCTTCCATATGACCCTCCCTTTGTTGTGCACTATAGTAGCTGACCTTAGGTAAACAAATGGCAAGGAGATATTAGCTTAATGCAGATACTGAATTCTAAAGTCAAGCTAGTGGCCAGCCAAGTCGAAGATGAAGACATTTCCTCATGTGAAACTTTCCTGCATCTTGAAAAGACGAGTTTCCTCTCCTCTGATATTTTCTTTCACTGAGCTTCACAGATGCATGGTGGCAATTGTCTGTTTAGTGTTTAGTCATCAACTAATCAGTCTAATCTAATTCAGGTTAGTAAGAAAAATAAGTAACAAGTAAATGTAATTTAGTCTTTAGACAACAAGGAAATCATCTTTATTAGAGGAAAAAACTACTGTCATCTTTAGTTAGTTGTCCATAGAGAAAAATACTGTACTGTTTGTTAAAAAAGTGGAAAGCGTAATTGGTTTAGTCAAAGAAAAGACTAATGGTTAAGAGGGATCGTACATTTTGAAGCTTTCTTTGAAGGATTCACATCTCCAAATTGGATTGAAAGCTAATTCCATTGCTTATTTTCAGAGCACACCAAATGATTGATCGTAATATGAAACGAAAAGATTTATGGTTAATGGATTTGTTGAACCAGTTGAAGAGTGATTAAAACATCTGTCTTTAAGTATAATACTCATAATAACAAAGTCAAACACTGATGGAGGCAAATGATTGTCAAGCATCATGTCAATAAAAAGTAGCAGCAATTTTATTATTATTTTATCTTCCTTCCCAATGATAGAAAGTTAATATTATATTTTAATACGTTTTTGGACTGTTGTGAATAAAAGTGAGACAGGAATACGAGGGCAGAGTCAGGGGAGATATGTGAGACAATATAGGGGTCAGATTCAAACCTGGGTCCTTGCATCTGAGATGGTCCGATCGAGCATTAACTGACTGATTGGATTGGATTAACTGACCCACCAAACACCCCAGGTGTACCCCATTATGTTTAATCCCTGTAATTTTACAGGATTTGTTGAGGAACACACACCAGTGTTGGAAAGGTGCTGACCACAGTGAAGATACAAGTGTTATGGAAAGCAGTATATCCCTAGCCACAATGCAAGACGGTTGGATAAGTATTCCAACACATTGTGGTTCTGCCTAGCACAGCGCTCTCTAGAAACACCTTATTTGTATTACCATGTTCCAGTTAACATGCATTTTCTGAATGCAACATAACTTGATTACTCCAGGTGTACTTAAATAGATTTTGATATTAAACAGTGTGATTTAATTTAAATTCAAACGCACTCAGGCATCGAAGCCTAATTTGAACACGAGACATTAAGTTTCAAGCAGGCAGAATATACCAGGCAAAGTCGAGAAAACAGCACAGAATGCAATGCAATGGTGGCTCAGACAGCTGTGACCACATGCTTGTGAGCTGAGTTATCCAACTCCCATCATGTCTTGCATGTCTCCCCTCTCGCTGCCCTCAGTTTATGTTCTCTCTGTACACACTCCTGCCTAAAATACCAAATAAAGAGAACAGAATTCAATAGTTAAGGTATTCACCTCAGAATGCTTCACCTCAAAGGTTGGATGAGTGTGTATTTAATGTGGATAGTTATGGGCTGTGTGTGAAAGATATTGAGTAATGCCCCTGCAGATAGAATGCAGGGTCTAAATAACTTCTCATTTCACACTACTAAAGGATTGAACATGAAGGTGTTCAGTAGGACTCTCTCCTACTGTAGATCATAAACGCACGCACGCACGCACGCACGCACGCACGCACGCACGCACGCACGCACGCACGCACGCACGCACGCACACACACACACACACACACACACACACACACACACACACACACACACTCTTTAAAAAAAATACAATATTTGACAAGCTCATTCTAAACAAGTTCAACCTGCCTGGTAATATATTGATTCAACAAACTGATGCAAGAGACTGAAGAAAATAACAGTGTTGTTTGATGTCCTTAGTTTGATGTGGACTAGACATGCAAGCTGGAATACATATACTCTCTCTCTCTCTCTCTCTCTCTCTCTCTCTCTCTCTCTCTCACACACACACACACACACACACACACACACACACACACACACACACACACACACACACACACACACACACACACACACACACACACACACACACACACACACACACACACGGGTGTTAACTAGGCAAGAATAACATATGGCTCTCCTTATAGTTCTGAGACTGTGCTTCTGTGACCAGTGTATGAACTTACACAGAACACCGAACTGTATAAACAACGAACCCCACGAATAAACCGCTTGAGTATGGAGAGAGAAGGAGAGATGAGGAGAGTGTGAAAGAGAGAGAAGAAGGCAGAAATAGAGAGGGCAGAAGCAAGTTAGAATGGCATACTGTAGACTGAGGGACTGGGAGAGAGAGAGACACTAAGAGAAAGAGAAAGAAGAGGGGGGGTAACAATCTTTTGTGTGCGTGCGTGCGTGCGTGCGTGCGTGTGTGGAAGCCATCTGGCTGTGTGAAGAGATGAGAGGCAGCTGCAGGTTGAACCAGAGGGTCCATGATACTGTTATGCTCCTCTTTCATCTGATCTCCATGTTGGCCCTGCTCTCCACGGGGACTGGGTCGTCTTGTTCTCCCTCCACAAGCACCTACAGCACAGCTCCATTCGTGATGTCATGGGCAGGAAGGATGTTTGTGTTTTCTTTTTTACAGATATCTTTTTGGCTTTTTGCCTTTATTGATAGATTTTACAGTATTACGACAGGAAAGGGGGAGAGAGATGGGGGGAAGACATGCGGCAAAGGTCGTCGGGCTCGAGACTCGAACCCGTGACACGCCGTCAGGCTGGATTACCAGCCTAGGTGCCTGGACCCAGGCCAAGATATTTGTGTTTTCTAACAAGGAGAGGGGTCTGGAAGGAGGGAGAGAAAGATGGTATGTGGAGAGCAGAAGAAAAAAGGCGGGTGGACTGTATAGGAACAAGGGACGCCTTCTAGACTGTGGCTCAGGAGGTAGAGCAGGTCGTCCAATGATCCATGGGTCGGCGGTTCGAATTCCGGCTCCTCCTGTCTACATGTCAAAGTGTCCTTGGGCAAGATTCTGAACCCCAAATTGCTCCCGATGTGCTGGTTGGTACCTTCCATGGCTTCCGCCGCAATCGGTGTATGCATGGGTGAATGTAATGCACAATCTATGTAAAGCGCCTTGGATAAAGGCGCTATATAAATGCACCATTTACCATTTAGATGATGGAGTGGAATGGGAAAGGGTACTGAGAAATTGTTACTTTTGCACCTTAGCATGCATTTGTCTCATTGGTGTTTTCTTTGTTCCTTTCAGCCCTGACTAATAATGACAGTTCTCCTGACATTCATCTAGTAATTTGCCATTTCCAATTATCCAATCAGTCTTGCCCTCTCCCCGGGTACCTGGCTGGCACCAGTCAATCAGCTGACTCGTCATAAACCCCTATCTAAATGTATCTATGCCAGTGGCCTCACACTGAGATTTTGTTCTCTCTTGATTACTGTGGATTGTTATGTGTTAGCTCTTTTTTCTATATAACTTTGAAGTATGGTCAGTCTTTCCAAAACAAATATAGCTCATATCCCGGATACCATACAACTCCATTGTCCTAAAACCTGTTAATACAAGTCCCATGAGCCGTATTATTGTTTTGGTCAGCAACGTTACATGAAACGGGGCATTGTAATCTTTACTATAGGCTATACTGTACTTTGCTTATTCAACCTCCCTGCCCAAGCATAGCCTAAGCATTGCCATGTTGAGATTCTGAAAGGGCTCACCATTGCTTCAGAAAGTTGTTTTATGAAAAGATACGTTTCCCGTTTTTATTACAGTTAGAAATTATGTTGACGGCCTGGACCGCTGGCCTAGCGGTCTGACACCTATAGGCTCCATTACAGCCTGACGGCCTTTGCTGCGTGTGTCTTCCCGTCTCTCTCCCCCTTTTCCTGTCAATGTACTGTATACTATCAATAAAGGAAAGAATTTGGTGGACAACAATATAGAGCTCTATGACATCCAGGACATGAGCTATATGTGTTCTGGCAACATGAGCCAGACTTTATAAATAGTTGAAGTGATGACAAGATTATTTTTAAATTATACTTAAACTTATCCTTTTAGTAATCCACTTGGATTTTTTATCGTGTCCTCAACATGGGAAACAAAAACTAAATCTACTGCTCAACCAAAGAGGAATCCCCTGGGGACTTCTCTGCTGCAGTACAGATCCACCCCCTATTGGGAGGTCCCTTCTTGAAGGAGTTGATAAATTATAGTACTTTGTGTGTAAGATTGACCCTTAAAAAATACTAGGTAAGAACTTAAGAAGTAGATGCCAAACCATTGGCCTTTACATGTGTTAGTTGAAGTATAGTCACAATCTTGTTTCCTGTGATGTTTTATGATGTATTTTTGTATTGCCTGTACTCTCACTTACTGTTGGTGTGAGTGTTGTAAAGATTGTAAATAATCACTTCACTGCTCACATCTTGATTGCACATGTCTAGCTGTTTCTTTCTTTCATGTTACTCACTCTGTTAAAATAAGGAGTGCACATACAGTAACTCATGCCATGTTACATCTCTAATGCTAAACATAACTGTTAAAGGGTAAGACCACTTTTGTAGAGGTTTGGGTTGTGTAGTTACCTTGCCATGATGTCACTCCGAGTCCAAATGTGGACAAGCAATAAAAATAATCTCCAGTGACTAGAAATTGATAATTCAAAATATGCTCCATTGACTTACATAGTACGCTGAAACAGCTCTCAACGTCACTCTTTTAGTATGTAAACAAACACACAAAAATGTGGCCTGTGCCCTGGCTCAGCGGTCCAGGCACATTGGCTGGTAATCCAGTCTAGCATTGTGCTGCGGGTTCGACTCCCGATCCCGACAGCCTTTACTGCATGTCATCCCCCCATTTCTCTCCCCATTTCCTGTCAGCCAGATAGACACAGACAGTTCATTTTTATTTGGAAGAAAACCTGGACTGGATCCATGGATCTGCAATCAGATCTTCAAATAGTAAAATCAACAGGAAGTTAACATTTTTATAAAAAATAATAATGATTGTATGAATCAACTTTGTTTGTGTTTGTTTACGTGCTAACAGATTGACACTTTGAGAGCTGTTTCAGCGTACAATGAGGAGCATAATTTGAATTATCATTATCAATTTATCAACATTTAGATTTACATCATGGCAAGGTAACTATACACAACCCAAACCTCTACAAAAGTGTTAGTCTGGCTCTCGTCTGGCATGATATATTTTGGTTTGACGTGCTTAACCTATCTATTTGTACCAACTGAATCTCATCTGCGTAAGCATACCTGTAGATATACTTGTGACGCCATGGTCATGGCCTTATCAGGATGCCCAATGATACGAGATGCAACTGTTGTACAACTCATCTACATTGCAAACATCATGACATGATGCTTTTTTGTGTACTTATTCATACACTCTGTTCCTTTCTGTATCTCTTATGACTCATATCTCCTCATAAACTTGTCATGTGAATGTGATACTGCCTGCCTGGTGTCATCTTGTTCTCCAAGCACGCCTCTCAACTGAACTGAATCATCACCCCTTAATTACAGTAACACTCTTAGGACCATAATATCAGCGGCCGGGCAGGCTATATATTTCATAACAGTCTTTTTTTTAAACACTTTAACAGAAGTACATACTTAAATAAATAAAAGACCAAAATACTGACATAAGATCAGCTCAAGTACAGTGAGTAGTTAGTTACAAATAGTTTTCCACCTTTTCCATAGAATTCCAGACCTCTTACGCATCTTGGAAACATCTATGCAAAGCAAATACCTGGAGGCTGTTCTGGAGCGTGTGGCGTCAGTTATGAATCCAAAATACTGTTTTAGTGTTGCATTGAGCAATGACCACTTTCAGACTTTTTACAGGATTGTTGAGCAATCTTTCTGTTGACTGTTTTCGAAACCTGGTAATGCCATAGAAACCTTGACCCGCTTCCACACAGCTAGCCAATCTCTCCCTAGAGAGACGCAGCTGCCTGAATTCCCAGACTCTCCAGCAGGAAACGACTAATGCCCCCCTCAGCCTCCTGTACTAGGCTGTTTGTAGTAGGCTGTTTGTCGTGTGTGTGTGTGTGTGTGTGTGTGTGTGTGTGTGTGTGTGTGTGTGTGTGTGTGTGTGTGTGTGTGTACGTGCGTGTGTGCGTGCGGGCATGCATGTGTGTGTGTGTGTGTGTGTGTGTGTGGGGGGGGGGGGGGGGGGGGGGCGGACAGTATGCATGACACAAAACCATGTGACACTACTCTCTCTCCCCCCTCAGCTCCTCTCTCCTCAACTTGACAAAACTGACTCAACCGGTACTGCTTTAGCAATGTTTGGACATGCATAAAGACTATTTCCTCAGTGTCTGATTGGCTATATTGCTGTCTCTATAGCACTGTGACTATAGCAGCAAAAGATGTGAGGGATGTTGTGGAGCAGCAAACACCCCACTGCAGATTCACCACTTACAGTTAGGTAACAGCATCTGTAAATCAAAGTGATAGTCTGGAGGCAAGGATATCTCAGAAGACTAAGAGCAAAACTTTTCAATCCTAAATCCTTGAAAGGAAATCCTTCCCCATGACAAACCAGATGTTTCACTGTAGCATGAAAACACAAAAGCAGACAAACTGCTGAAAAATGATCCCAAGGAAGCGAGAAGTGAGGAGTTAGGACCAATACGTATTTGATTACTAGACCACTGCATGCCAACTGGCAACTAAAACCTCTGTAGGTTCTTAATCATTTCTTGTATTGTGTAAATCAGCTTTTCACCAAATAATCTGCCATGCATATATAACAACCCACTTTGTACCCCATGATGAGTATTGCTAATGGTCTGTTCTTGTAATGATACCTGATGATGGCTTTGGGGCATGACACGTAATTGCCCATTACTAGAACTTGATGGAATCGGGAAAGGCAAAGGCAAACCAACTACCAACTAAATGATCTGCTTCTTCAATGGAGGAGTGTACCTGTAGCTCTCTAATGATGCTAGTCCATCTGCAATTAATCAGATTTTTATCAAATCTTTACTGAGGCATATTCATACTAGTACAACACTCAGTCTGACTGTCTGATGCAGGGACATTATACAGCTATTTTGTGCTTGTAGTGATACATAG
The DNA here is from genome assembly GCF_964188405.1 of Protomyctophum parallelum. Classification (NCBI taxonomy): domain Eukaryota; kingdom Metazoa; phylum Chordata; class Actinopteri; order Myctophiformes; family Myctophidae; genus Protomyctophum; species Protomyctophum parallelum. The sequence goes on along the minus strand of NC_139718.1, from coordinate 22,532,789 downwards.
TGATGCTGATGCTCATTATGGCATATTAAAACTACTTTCTGCAGTACACAAACTGCTGTACATCCCAAAGATGGTTTAAAAACCAGAGAAGTGATGTTTGGTTTATGGATTAGTGAATCAGTTCACTGGTTAGTCATTTATCATGCATATTCTGCAGTAGGCCTACCTTGTGGTTTAATGTAATCTGACACGTTACATCTGCTACTGTACTTGCACAGCTGCTGTTTTTATTTAATTTATGATAACTGATTCATTCATCATTGTCCATGTCATTGAACAGCCGGTAAGAGACAACAGACTGACAAACTTTTCTAAGGCGAGGCACAATCGTCTCTCATCCAGCAAGCCAATCTTCTCACACGTGTGCATGCTCACACAGTGAGCGTGTGTGTGTGTGTGTGTGTGTGCACGCTCGTGTGCATTCCTATGGCACAGCATGCTGTTGACATGGTTAGGAGAACAAAGGATACTATAACTCTCAGTTTATTGCAGGCAGTAGTATAGATAGACCATGACACTATGGTGGTCTAACAAATCCAGCACCAGCAAGTTAGTCACAAGCAGTTGTACTTTAAGTACTCTAGCTAGGCCTAGCTCTGGTCTAGGCCTAAACCTGGTAATCCAACTATTAATTTACTGTATTGGTCAGGATATCCTATAAACAACTCAAAACGATTAGAAATGTTTTCAATTCAGGGCACCACAGTGACTCATAGAACACCTTACCTGAGCACCGAATTAACAAGATTTCAGTGTAGATTTGTGTCCCTGAGATATCATGACTATCTATAAATGTACTCTCTGTGTATGTACATACGTGTGTACGTCCCCGTAACTCGAGAACCGTTCGCACCACCAACTTCAAATTCAACACATGCGTTCAACACCCCCACAGGGAGTGCAGTGCCCGGTGTCGAGTCCGTCGGATAGCCATTTGTCCAGAACCAGCACAAGGCCTCAGCCTGGGCTCTGGACCTGATCATCCCTCTCCATATATGGAGCTGGCCTGTTCTGACATCACAAGTTACAACACTCCATATTTGGGCATGCCTGACACAGAACTCCATACATAGGAATAAAGGGACACAGAGAGACAGATACAGGGTGGAACCATAGACTGGTTCCACCCTGTATCTGTCTCTACTCTGACACGGGTAGGCCTACAACGGGTATGGCATTGGCATAGCCAGGTGGGCCATGAATCTCCAACTTCCATCGTTAATACAGACTCTGTGCTTTACATACGGGAACCATAAACAACTAGAAAAAGTGCCCTTCTGGGCACAGGTCTCCACCAGGATAGGAATGTAGGACATTGCAGCTTGCCTTCATCTGGTGGTTGGATAAAAGGGCAACAAAAGTAAATCAGGATGGAGTCTGAGAAATCTGAAAGACCGGTTTCGTTGAATGGCTCTAGAGAGACTGTGTACCAATTTGCGTGATGTTTGGACAAAATCTGTAGGTGTACTGTGCAAAAACTTGTTTTGCACAAAGCGGCCTCCTGGTGGCACTATAACAGGCCGTTCTGGAAAGTTTGGGGCAGAGGTTCATCGTTGGCATCCAGGGAGTGTGTGTGCAAAATTTGGCATCGACCGGGTTAACGGTGGCCGAGATTAGCTGCTCACGGACACACACACACGGACAGACGGAGTGCAAAACATACTCTCCCCCCATGCCTTCGGCCTGGTGGAGACAACAAACAATAGGGGTCCTATAGTAAACTGGATTGATTGATTGAATACAATCAATTGCAAAGACAAGCACATGAGAGTTTAGGCTTCAAGCCCAAGAAAGCACTAGGCCTATACTCATATATAGGTCCGGGGTCCTTGTCCTCCTACTTAATTCTTCGAAATAGAGGGTGGAAAAAAAGGTTGGAAATCCCTGATTTAGACAGATTTTGCATTTGATAAGACAGTGTGTGAAACAAACAGACTACGTAGCAGCGCTGTGTGTGTGATTGGCGGCTGAGTCCGTCCTGCTGGGAACCTGCTAGGCTGCTACTGATTTTCCATCGAGACAGCAGTGAGTCAGTTCAGTTGTGGCGCTGGCTGGAGCCCCTCCGCAGAGGCAGCAAGTAACACACCAACAAACTGCCCCACGTTGAGAGAGAGAGGGAGACCAACAACAACTCTTCGGCAACTGAAACCAGCGCGATGTTATGTGCGAAATGCGCTCGTTTGTTTTGAATAGATAGCACAGACGACGAGGCTGTTTAAAGTTGATCAACTGACAGCTGGACACTTTATTGAAGGAGGAAACACACGTGGAACACGTCGCCAAAATACAGTGGTGAGTCTGTCTCTGTCTGTGGGCTTGAATTCCCCGTTTGTTTTCATATATCGGTAGTTTAGTGTCATTTTAATAAGTGAAAAATTGTAAACATAATTTGGCACATACAAAACATTTCATATATAGCCTACCTGTTTAAGACTATGTTGCCACGCGCACTTTCCGTGTGCGTCAACAATTCTGTGGGAAAAGAATAAGTGTTTGTGTGAGCGTTCCAGCAAACGTATAACTTATGAACAAAATTGTCGGATATCGGTGGCCTGTCAGTCACATAATGCCTTTTCTGATAAAAGTAAAACGAAAATATATATAGGATATGTAAATAATATATTGTTTATTGATCATCACACAGACGCTACATGCCTCTCCGTTTTGGAATGCCACCACATGAAATGCTAAAACTAATGCAACCCTTGTTGACTGTTACCTCAGAGGTCTGACATTAGCCTACTGTAGTGTAGAGAGCCTTATCCCCTTCCAATGGAATTGCAAATATTTCAGTCATCCCCTGGCAACGTCACACAAGAAAATAATTAGCTGTTTTCCAACTCCAGTATAGCTATATATGGCGGGGGAAAGGGTGTTACATTATTCTTTGTGTGATTAGGCTACTATAACAGCTAACACAACTGTGTTGTTCATTTGCAGACCTTCAATAACAACCAATAAATGGGTGCATTTGGTTACATAGTTCCATTGATACACTCAGGGTTTTAAGGGTGATGATGGGTCCTCAGCAAGTGAAAGTTTTGTCATGCTGATCATTATGTTCATATTATTTGTCTTTTTGTAATCCATCTGCTGCCAACACTATCAGGATCTTCTATTGATGTGAAACTGCTTCAAATGTCCTGTCATGTTCAAAGCAGGGGTGGGAGGGGGCATTTATTTCCCTATGAGACTAGTCAATTGTTAAGCGAAACAATAGGCTATTATCTTTCATAAGACAGGGTTAAACGGAGATGGTGTAAGTGTAATTTGCTGCTGTTATGTCTGGTCTGAATTGACCTTATGTGCACTGTGTTTGCACTGGATTCATTCAAAGGTTTTAAAAAAGGAAAAAATGATATTTTTTTTAATCTGCAGGGAGCAGCTACCTCGTGTCTTTTGCCAGATAGTCTCTGTGACAGGTTGAGGGCAGGCAGGGTGCTTGGTTCACATTAACTGTGGTGTACTCCTCATTCCTCAAACTAACAAAATAGTACTTGTACCTAGAACGGGTCCAAGGCTTGATTTCCTCTGGTATCTCATAAAAGATAAGCCTATTTTCATGAACTGTATGTACTTTTGGCATCCAGTTACAGCAGCCAGGCTGCATAATGTTTAAACTGCAGAGCTTGTTCTTTCTATGCATATCCATTGATCTTTTACTATACTAGAAGACAGACGTTCTTCAATGTTGCCGACAGACTTAACTAACAAGCGTTCTCGCCTTCGTTGGCCCATATAATGAAGGATGGACAAAAACAGATCTACGCCTGCCGGAGTGACATCATTAGACAATAGCTACACTGTCCGGTGACCACAAGCCATAGCTCTGCTTTTCATACAAACATCTTGCCAATACAAATGTTATGTAGAAGTACCAAGGCCAGGCATGAGACGGTGCTTTTTTGTTTGTTATTAGTGTTGTTTAACTCAGGTTATTTGCTAATATATCAACTCACTCCGACCATGCAAGTATAGCTGTTAGCTTAAAACTGTTCCAGTTAAACCCTCAAGCTATTTGCCAAGTTACTGTTTTAGCTGTTGTGATGATAATCTCACTGGCGAGATGGAAGTCTATTAGAATGGGATGTTCTGTTCATGTTTGTGCTGTTTACACACTCTGCCATCGCTGGTCTGCTGTTACACTTTCCAAAAATGTTGTTTACCATACTGTAATAATTGTAAAAATAAAATGCGGGTTAGATGTTGTTCATTGATTCATGTTTAGCCACTAACACCTCCCTGAGTCCATGATACCTCATCCTGAAAAATAACTGCCTCTAAAGACGACAGTTAGACGTCATCATTGGCAGAGATAGTTAAGAGCTATTAGGTCGATATGCGTTAGTCACATTGTTGTTGCCTTGTTCAAAATCTACCTTATTTTATTTGCAAGTCTGCAGTCCACACCACAAGTTGCACATGAAAACAGTACTTCTTTGAAAAACTTTTGGTCTGGTCTACTCTAATGTGATAGACCAAGTGATAGCTTGTCTGTGTTGTCAGTGTGAGCATTACAATTTTCTTAGTAACACAGACTACTGTGATGTTCTGCAGGACAAAGATAAGATTGGTAGCTTTTTGAATCAGGATGGAATGTTTACCCATCCCAGTCAGTATACTTTGTACAGTATTTTAACTTACATTAACTGTACTATATACATTAGAAAGTAGACCATGTACATCCACTCCACACATAGTGCAGGACAAACAGAAGATCAGCTAAATAATGGATGAATAATGCCCTCATAATGTACAGTATATGGGTTTCTGTGTTTCGTCTAACCACCAGTTGGCAGAGAGAATGACAGGTCAGGTGCAATCACTTAACCTTCACTCAACTTTAGAGCAAGGGAGAAATGTAGCTTTCTGGGCAGTGTTTACACTACGTTGTGGCTAAGTTTGACACTTGTTCTGTTATTTGTAGGATGATAATTAGTTTCCCATATTATCCTCATGACTTATAGTGTGATTAACGCCGTCCATGACATATGCAATCATGATATTCCTAACATATTGCATGACAGATGAGATGACTGAGATGAGTTACTGTATGTTCAAATGATTTTTGGAGTCATTTTTGGACCTTGTTGCTGTAAAGTGGATCTGATCTAATTGATATTGGGGCCATTTCATTTACATTTCCTACACTTAACACACCACCATTTTCAACATTATCTTCATTTGCAACATTGCTTATACTTGCTCTGCATCTCAGATGTGATTTGATTAGTAGAACAATTTGTGTGTATTCAGATTACCCTTGATTGTAATTGGGTGTTGCACCTAACCAGTCTGTCTCTGTGAGACCCAACCCATATGCTACATGAAGATCTCCTTCATGTAGCATACATCTTATCTCCTGATGAAGATCCTTAGGTGATTGAAATGTTGATCTTGCAATAATCATAGTGGGAACAAGTCTTAACAGTATTTCAATGCTCTTATTGACTCTTATGACTCTTATTTTTGAAAAATGACTATACTACCCTAATACATTCCACATTACAGACAAATATTGAGTGCTTTGCAGTTGTGCTTTCTGTAGTACAGTTATTTATTTCGGACCAAATCTGAGTGTTCCAGGAGAGAGTTTTACGAGAGGGAGAGAGGGAGACCAACCTTGGTTGGTCCCAGAGCAAATGGAACACTGCAGACAGTTTATGTTGAAATACTGGTAAAATAAATAGGCTACATTTACTGACTTTCCTAAGCTTTTAAAATACCACAGAGAATTGTCCTCAGCGAGTGTGAAATGTTGGGACTAGCTGTACAACAAAATAACTTAAAGACACTATGGACTAATGGACACAAGGCAATTCACCCATCCAGTGTCCCAAATGTCCTGCGACTAAAGTGTTTTTGCTTGTCAAGGATGAGTGTTCTTTGGAATGACTCTGTGCTTCTCCCTGAGCCAGTTCTTCCCAACAACAGTTCTACTGTATGTCTTATGCTGCCACTGAGAGCACTGTATGCACAATGTCATCATCGCCCCATTGTTTTATGAGAGATGAAATGGGCAAAAGTTCCTCTATTGTATGACATCATTCTTCCTCCAACAGTCCATATATTGTAGTAGCGTCCTCGGGAGGAGAGACAAGGTCAAGAGGCTGCAGATGAGGTGAAGTGCGCTATTTCTTTCGAAGATCTCTGAGCCGAGAGAGCAAGCATGAGTGTTTTCCGTTCTTTAGTGTATGTTCTATAGAGAGAGGGAGTGACTGATTGAAGGTGGGAGGATAGGGAGAGGCCAAGGTTAGTCAGCTGTAGGCGGATGAACTGTTGCCAGAACAGGGATCATGTTGTCTTGTTGAGTTAGTTATCCAGACAGCTACCATTTATTGAAGCCTCATAGCATGGAGTGATGCTGCACTGCTTCATGTCGTGCCGATGAACCATGCTGGACTGGTTTTTGTTTTCGGTCTGATCCCCCTTTCGGCCCTGATTTATAATGTTATACATGTATATACAGTTATAGAAATGTATATGAGCACTGAGTCGGTAACGATGGAAGTAGGCGGTATTGAGATTATAGTACAGTTCCACTTTTGAGCCCGACTCGAGGTACAGTCATCTGAGAAACCTTTTGATTAGGCTACTTTCCTCCACAGAGGAGGAGTCTTGTCCTTTCGTCACACGTTCTTGTCACACCAGAACAGCCCTTAGTGCCTGTCTACTCAACATGTCTTTAACCAATTGCTCTTCCTCCTGCCCATCAAAGCTTTTGTTTGCTTGTTTTCTTCCTTATTTCTTTGTACAAGTTTAGGAAAGAGAGAAATGAAAGTCGGCAGAGAACATTGAGATCATTTCAACAGCATTGCTATTAGCTGGCATTGGAACCCATGCAGTCTTGAGTCATCCAGCACATCCTTAATTGACAGCGCTCCTAGTGTCGTAGTCCAAAACGGCAGCATTCCGTTTGGCACTACTATAGATATTCCTTTCCACATAATTGCGATCCTGTGTGGATACTCTTTCTCTCTCTCTCTGACACACACAGCAGAGCTAAGGAGGAGCTTTAATTCCTGTTGAGTGCTGCTACTGTAGGTGTTCTCTCACGGAATGTGAAAATTGTGAATGAAAGATGAGGCATAGGAATGTGATTTGAATTTCCCCCGTGCCTATCACTCTCTCACACACACACACACACACACACACACACACACACACACACACACACACACACACACACACACACACACACACACACACACACACACACACACACACACACACAGTTTTAATTATTCAATGTGTGGGAGACAGACAAGTCCATTGCCTCACTGTCCCATCAGGCTTCAGAAGCCCTTCACTGTGGCTTAGCTCGCTGCTGTTCACTTGGAGATGGCTCTCTGAGGAACTCGCAAGCACGCACCAAGACTGTACAGGAAGCATGCCAGCAACAGACTTCTAATTCAGAAAGATTAAACCTGTATGGTTCCTCTGAAATTGCTCTTCTAGTCTTTCTCAATGGCCAATTTGATTCTGCATTTGCTAGTAATGTAATAAAAGGAGGTCAAGTATACCGTATGGAAGTGGCTTGATGTTAACCCCAGTCTTGGCCTTTCAGGCCATGATGACACTCCATATCCTTCAGCTGGGTGTTTGGAACCGGGCTGTTGCTGGCGCTGCTGTGGCAAGGTCCCTGTGAGGTCCCCCTCAAAAGAGGCCCCAGAGACTGAGGCGTTGAACACATTGCACTGCCCGAACACATTTCACATTAATGCACTGTTTGAGGGGGGAGCCTGGGGAAAGAGAAGGAACACATATTTCTCCTTTCACTCCTTGGCAAGGTACTACAGCCCCAGTTAATGAAGTGTTTTTTGAAAAGGGCTTTTCTGGAAAATTGGGTGACAAGCAGCAGTAAAATAAATGTAGTTTTCACCAGCACAGCAACAACCTGGATCCCACGATTCCCACCACTGTGATGGTGGCACAACCCATGCTGCCTTTCACTGCCTGGAGTCGCCTGTTCACTCTTTCCTTTTGCCCCCACTCTCCTTCAGCCATGCTTCAGTTGGCCACCTGAAGGGACGGGAGGTGATGGAGAAGTTCAAGACTCTCCTCTGCTGGTGACAGCTTGCAGGGGGGGGGGGGGGGGGGGGGGGGTGTTGGTGTTACATCAGCTGGAGGACCACGGAGGAGAGAGGGAGATATTCTCCTGATTTAGAGCTGCCAGGGGTGAGCTCAGCATTCCCTCGGCATTCCCTTCAATAGGAGAGATGACCAAGACCAGCCACCATTCACAAATTCATTTATATTATCTTGTTTCATAGACATACAGTTATTTAGAGCTCAGTTACAGTATGTGCTATGCAGAAAGCCAGGTTCCAGCTGCTATATGGAGAGGAAGAGCTGTCACCAGTGAACATAACTTAAATATCCAAGTCTGAATATTCAAAACAAAGCCTTGATGTTTGCTATAATGTTCAGTGATTGTTAACAGTTACTGTACAGTACCCATTTTATCTGCACAAAGTATGTCTTTCTTTGCTTTATCAGAGGAGTCTTGGATATTACATAGTAGTACCCATTAACTCACTTCATGCTTTTGACAGCAGGTCAAGTATGGAACAGGTGTCCCAGCTTATCTCAAGGAAGAGAAGAGGGCGGATCTGTTTCCTTGACATACTGTTCAAGATAATTATGTTGGAGGTTTTCAAGATTCCTTGAGAACGCAGGATTATATTAGCCAATTACTCTCCGCAAAATCTTGGCTCCCATCTTTGTTTACTCTTCAGACTTAAAATACTATAATGTAACCCTGGTGATGTAATGTTTGACTATTCGTATCCAATATATGCTTATTAATTGTGACAGTAACTGTCCTTCTGGGTACAGATGCAGCCTTAGGTGTTCTATACCTTATTTATTAGACCTAGTGAAGCTATTTAGTTCAAGCAACTTAATTGTAGTAGACAAAATACCAACAGTAACATTTATTTTTACTTAATTCTTCCAAGTTCTTTGCCCTTATTTCTTCTACAGTAGGTAGATCATTTTGATCACACATTTTATTGACGCGTTGACATTATATGGGGCGATACCACCTACAGTATGGTGAACAATAATGGTGCCACCTTGACACAGTTGTATGGCAAAGTATGAATTGCATTCAGAGCTTCTAGGAGCGGAAGTTAAACTCAACAACCATGTACTACCGCTGGTTCTGGACTGGTTTGGTGGTATCACAATTATTAAAGATTTGAAACAATGCATTATGTGTGGCTGGCTGCTGGATGATTCTTTGAAGCTAACTTGGGCTTTCAGAAAACAACTTAGCATTTGCGGTCTGTTGTTTATTAGCAATCCAATTTGATGAGGGCATTGTTTTTCAGTCTGGGTTGCTATGCCTCGGAGCAGAGTAATTCATCCACTGTTTGAAAGTGACAGTTACACACTTCAGAGTGGTGCGTCGAAAGCAAAGCTGTGTGTGTAATGTTGTTTGTGTGTCTCTCGAGTGTGTGTGTGTGGCTGAGAAAATGATATAGCTCCATAGTCCTCTTGAGAGCATTTGGACCTAATTAACCCACTTTTTATGACCGCATCCTGCAAGTTAAGCACAGTTGGCCTGACTGAGCTCAGTTTTGCCTGTCACCAAACTCACCATCAGCCGGTGACAAACTGTCCCCAATGCCATGATGTGTCGGTCACCAAGTGAGACAAATTCCCCAGCCTAGATGACTGTAATAATACCACTGCTGGTCTATCTGTTGGCGAGACTTAAACATCGACAATATCGGTTAAAGTCATTTCTGGGGAAGCGCCTAATAAGGAGAATATTGAGGCATTTGGAGAGACAAGTTTTGAGATTGGTGCAAACACACAGAAACAGGGAGGCCTGCCTAACATTTGGAGCTGGTTCCATCCTCTGTCATTACATTCTTTTTTAGTGCCATTTGCAGCGAGCTGTAGAAACTGTGTGAAATGAGATTGGAGTGTTGAGGAAAGGAGTGATTGGCCACTAGAAAACAGCCTTGCTTGAAAAGGCATTGATTTCTTTGGCTCACAATTTTATTTGGGCCTCCAGTGTCCTGATGTGTAACAATGTTTAGAAGGTGGCTTGTCTCATCCCTTTTCCTTAATAGTAAATTTCACATATTGCTTCTTGCCCATACCCTCCCTGTCTCCTCCGCTTCAGTGAAGAGTGGTTCTCGTCCCCTCCAACTTACCCCTTTGTCAGCTGCTCATCGCTAGCCGCCTCGAGACATGAGTGCCAAGTCGACCATCAACAAGGAGGTGTTTACACCTAATGATGAGAAGATGCTGGTGGCCGTGGAGGTGAAGCGCAGAACCAAGAAGAGGATTCCCTTCCTGGCTACTGGAGGACAGGGAGACTACAAGACCTTCATCTGCCTCTCAGGTTGGTGGACTTAATACTATTACTGTTCCATAATTTCTTTACTTTTTAGGTGGAGTACTAGCCCTTGCTGCATTTTATTTATTTATTTTTATTTCTTCTCTTCTCTTCTCTTCTCTTCTCTTCTCTTCTCTTCTCTTCTCTTCTCTTCTCTTGTGTGGCGTAATTATGCTCACTGTCAGCCTCATCAGCAGTTGGAACTAAGAGACACACAGTGGAGACCCGTAGTCACATTTCAACGCCCCCCCCCCCCCCCCCCCCCTCCCTAATTCATCCACTAATGCGCACATTGATGAGCATGTTTATGTCTCTGCTGCCAGTGGAATGGTACGCTTAATCAACTTACACCTCCTTGGTTTTGGGGTCAATTCCTTTAAATTAATTAGATTAGGTCTGAAATTGAATAATTGTTTGACTTGAAATTGGGGGTAATTTGTTTTTGTTTAAAACATTTTGTCATGCAACTGAGGAACTAAGGAAAATAGCTAAAGTTGATTGGTGGAAGAAAAAAAAATCCACCAAAAAGGCTGTCTGGGAATAGAAAGCCCAGAAAAATGTATTTTATTTTTTATAAATCCTATAACATTAGGCTCTGATTTTTTTAGACCGTTATTTCTGGGTGTACTCTTCTTTGGAAGTCACAGGTTGCGGAAGAGCGCCCTCTATCGTAAACCACTGAAAATGCAACGTGATGTACAGTACGTCAATGGCGGTCTGTGCGTTGGATTGAAATTACGAATATATATGAAAAAAAAAAAGGTTAACCTCTAACCCTGAATGGAATTGATGAATAATTGCTTTTACAAAGTCCCTCCATTGCTTTAATCCAACCAATGTTATTCCAAGAGTTAAAGCTCACTTATTGTGGACTGGGTCCTGGCCGGCAATAGATGTGAATTACACAGTAAGCATCTGTACATTTGATTCAAGGTTTTCTTCCGATAATCCATTGGCTATGGATTATTATTATTATTATGGATTATTGGCTAATGTGTTTCAATTTATATAAAGGCATGAAATTGAGCCATAAATGCCATAAACTACAGTTTTGCAGGGGTTTACAGTCGAGTCATACTTATTTTCATGTGCAAAATAAAAGTCTCATCACGTCCCTTGCGGCAGCCTTCACCTCGCAGCTCTGTCACTATGAAATGTATTCAAATCATCAGCTCATTCTGCTTGGCATAATTGAAATCCATAAATCATCTGCTCCTTAAACTCTAGAGAAATCTTTTAATCAAAACAATATGCAGTGTCAATGCTCATGGCCCGACATGGAGTTTGAACGTTAGAATCAGGGGTGACAGACGTGTTTGTGACTAGATGGCTACTGGGTACAATCCCTAAAATGGCTGGTAAATCGCTGGACAAAAGTGCTTATTCTCTCCTGGCTGTAAAAAAGTAAAAAATCAGACCCGTCTGAACTGAGGGTTACTGTACTGTACTGTACTGTACTGTACTGTACTGTACTGTACTGTACTGTACTGTACTGTACTGTACTGTACTGTACTGTACTGTACTGTACTGTACTGTACTGTACTGTACTGTACTGTACTGCCACACATTTTGTTTACATGGTTATTTTGTTCTGCACCACTAAGCTATAAAGAGATTAGATTTAATTACTTTGCCTCCTCCTGCAACCACTATCCCCAGGCCGATGCACAAAGAATCTGCTTTTAATCAACGTAGTCTAGCAAATGATTTACTTCCCCTGGTATTGTAGTCTTTTGTTGATGCTGACCCCCTACTAGTTCATTAGGGAGAGTGTAAACGAACACATGAGTTACATTTGTGTCTTTATTAACCAAACAAAAGAAAAACATTTGAGAGAGAAAAAATCTAAACGGAGCAAAGAATAGTTTTGAATGAAAACAAATTAAAGGTATATTCAGTGATTTCACTTAATTCAAATATCACTTATTTTTTTGATTTGTTGTGATAATCCTCCCTACTATAGAGTGTGCTGGCCATATAAGGAGTTCCTCCCTGTCCCCAGTTAACCCCTGGGGGTCAAAAAACCTTAGGTTTCGTTTTTGACTATCCTGATTGGACGAAAGGCTGGGTCCCACAGCCAAAAACGAAACCTAAGGTTTTTTGAGTGAAATCACTGAATATACCTTTAAAAACGCAATCAAAAAATATATTTGCAAGCAAAAAAAAAAAGATTTGAAAGAAAAGAAAAAATAATTGAGAACAAAACTTTAAAAAATTCAAGAGTAAAAAAATAAGGAAAAACTGTTTAAACTACATAAAACAAAATACTTAGTAAAATGTTTGGGTAATAATATGTGTTGTGCTAAATAAAATGTTTTTAATGTTTTTTTTCCTCGTTTGCGAATGAAAGTTTTTTTTTTCTGATTGCAAAACGCCTTCTCTCTCAAAACCTATGTCTTTGGTCTCGATTTTTTTTCTCTCTCTCTCTTGGATTATTTGTGTGAGGGGTGAAAGTTCAGAAGGCGGGCCTACGCTGAAAAGATGTAAGACACCTCTCCATTGGCCACTGTCTTAAACCCTTGCTTAGGGTGCATATCTCAACCGGTTTGGACGGGGGTGGGCTCGTTGTGATTGTGTCGCCCCCCTGGGGGCGTCTTTGGGGGTCTCAAGGTTCAGGGACCCCCAGGGACCCCCAAATGGTAACTCTGTCATTTCTCAACCGTTTTGGACGGGGGTGGGCTCGTTGGAATCGTGTTGCCTCTCTGGGCACATCTACAGTACCCTGTTGAATGCATATTCCTCCTTCATCATACACTTAAATATAAATCCCAACAGCTATAGCCTATGTACACCCACGCCAATAAATCACACCTGCATATACAAATTACCCATCATGTTACAGAGCTCTAACTCTGTGTCAGTCAGTGCAGTATTTTTCTGTTATTTATTTAGGTAGGAACCAAAGTTCTCTAGGGCGGAACCTTTGTGTTTTATCGCTCTTTTCCGCCTGACATTTATTAGCGTTACACCTACCCGAGGAAGTCTTCTGTTTTCGCTGTGTTTCAGTGTTGACAGTTTGTGTATCTGCAAGGTGGCTCATAGCGTCATACCAAGAAATACCAAGCAAACAAACAATTTCCTCTTACAAGTACTGTGCAGCTACTAATGTACAATTTTGTGTTTTTTTTGTCCATTGATTTGTGTGTGAGTTTCACTTGCATGTTAAACAGCTAAGGACTACAAATGTTTGGCTGCAGTCAATTATGAGTATTATTGTGGGGTTGTATGTTAGATGTGGTATTGGAGTTGATGTCATATTACTTTCATTACTGTATATACAAATAAACTTTGGTACATAATTCACATTAAACATCAGATCAGAAGCAAGAGGCTACCAATCCGTTTCGTCCATTGCCGAGAAGTGACAGGTCGGCGATGACAACGAGGAAGGACGTCGATGCTAACACCGCAGCCTCGATTGAAGGACCTCGTGACACAGTGGAGCGTCGCGTGCAACCGCACCACACATTATTGTTTGAGAGGGTCGGACGTTCTTATGAGCCGAGCCCTGTAGTAACTGTGTGTTGTGTTCATTGACTGTGCTTTGCATTGTTTTTTTTTGTTATCAAATGTTTTTTATTTTAAGACAAAAATCACAAGACACGTTAACAACATGAAAGACTTAAAGCAAACAAAACACACATAAAACAACACACAAAAACAAACAATCCCACCCACCCCTCCCCCCCCGAGACCAAAGATGTCACAAAATGTCATCACTTCAACCACTGTGCAATGAAAACAAAAAACAAATAATAATAACAATAATAATGATCAAACCATGCCCCCAACCAAATCTGCAATACCAGACCAAATCTCAACGTTTTCCTCTTTTGCACCATGCAATCTTGCTGTAGACATCTCTAGATAAATGATATCCAGAAAGGTCAAAGCCCACTGGCGAAATGACAATGTATGAGGCGGTTTCCAGTGCGAAGCAACCATCTTCTTTGCGGCCGTTACGCCAGCAAAGAAGACACGAATACGGGTGTTATTTAATGGCAACTGGGATACATCGTTCAATAAGAATAGAGATGGGGAGGGTGTGATGTTAACTTGTAGAATAGTCGAAAGGTTAGTAGCAACCAAATTCCAAAATGTGAGGACACTCGGACACTCCCACACCATATGAAAGAATGTACCTATGGTGTTTGAAGTGCAGAAAGTGCAGTTGTGATTATTTAAAATCCGCATAGCACACAATCTACGGGGGGTTAAGTACGTCCTATGAACAAAATTTAGATGAATTTGTTGATGATCAGGATTCCTAGAAGACAGGATAACATTAGACCACACTGTATCCCAACTCCAATCTGGATCTAGATTTGGTATGTCATTCCTCCATACAGTATCGACAGGCAAGGTCCCATAACTAGATTCTAATAAATAATCATACAATATGGAAACAAAACCTCTTGACCTAATACCACAGATAAGTCTATGCAAAGGGTGCATTGCAAGGGGGGTCTGCCATGGCACCCCATATGTCCTCATGGCAGTTCTCAATTGTAAATAGAAAAAAAAAGAGTTACCAGGCAAGTTAAAAATATCACATAAATTCTGGAAAGAACGTAAACCATTAGCATCAAATAAATCACCCAAAGTATGAATCCCCTTGGAACTCCATCTTGGAAAACGAATAGGACGATTGTCCAAAAGCAAACCATCATTGTTGAACACTGGGGAAAACGAATTCCATTTCAAATCAATCCTGCGCAATTTTTCAGCCGCTCTCCACACTGTTACTAAATGAGAAATGATTGGCCCAAAGCGAACTTTGCATTGATTATTCGTTATGTTTGAATAGATCAGATCTCTCAATTCAACAGGATGAACCAAACTCTCCTCAAGCTCTCGCCAACAAACCTTTATAGTTGAGTCGAAATATCTTAAAAGGGGGCGAAGAGTGAAAGCCCAATAATATAATTTGAAGTTAGGCAACGAGAGACCGCCATCAGCTCTGGTCCGCTGTAACAAGGAAAGTTTAAGACGTGGGCGTTTCCTATTCCACACAAATTTAGATATAGCAGAATGAATCTTAGTCCAATACTGTGCTGGCGGTGGCAGTGGGAGCATAGAACTCACAAAATTAACCCTAGGGAGGACATTCATCTTTATGATTGATACTCGAGCTCGAAGAGAGTTGGGCAATGACGACCATCTGTCTAAATCAAGACAAATTTTGTTCAAAGTGTCACTATAATTGTTTTTAACAGTAGCTTGAAGAGACGGGAACACATCTATGCCAAGATATTTAAATTTGTTCACTACTGGGATTATGGGAGGCAGAACAACAGATCGCATCTCCTCATTTAGCGGCAAAAGGGCTGAATTTGTCCAATTGATTTTGTAGCCTGAGATGGCACTGAACTGATCAAAAATCTTAAGAATGTGTGTAATTGACTGTGGAGCATTCTCAATAAACAGTAGGATGTCGTCCGCATATAAAGAAATACGATGTTGTGTGTTGTTAACTGAGATAGGTGTGATCGCTGTGGACTGACGTACTGTCTGCGCTAACGGTTCGAGCGAGAGGGCAAAAAGGAGGGGACTAAGGGGGCAACCTTGCCTCGATGACCTGCCTATCGTGAACAGAGGAGAACAAATCTTGCCTGTTAATACCATCGCTGTTGGATTTGAGTACAATACCTTAATCAATGTGATGAATGTGGGACCAAATCCCATCTTATCTAGCACCGCCCACAGAAAAGGCCACTCCAAACGGTCAAAGGCCTTCATAGCATCGAGCGACAGCACCGCAGCAGGAGATCGGAGGTCACAAGCTCGGTCAATAATATGCAACAATCGTCTAACATTATCAGTGGCCAATCTGGTGCCTATAAAACCTGTCTGATCACAATGTACCAACCTAGTCATGTAACCCTGTAAACGACGTGCGAGCACCTTAGCAAATATTTTTAGGTCAGCATTCAACAGTGAGAGCGGCCTGTAGCTCCCACATTCCGTGGGGTCTTTGTTCTTCTTCAACAACAAAGATATAATGGCTACATTAACGTCTCTGGAGAAGGAGCCCCTTTCAATCGCAAACTGAAACATATCATGCATGTGCGGACCCAGATCATCCCAAAACAGAGTGTATAGTTCAGGTGGTATCCCATCCAAACCCGGTGACTTGCCTTTGCGCATCCCACTGACTGCTTCCTTTAATTCCGCTCTAGAAATTGGTCTGTCTAAAGCCTCTGCGTCGGCCTCGCTGAGGGTTGGTAACTGAATTGTAGATAGAAAGTCATTACATTTACCTACATTATGAACGACCTCAGAGGTGTAGAGCTCATTATAAAAATCACGAAACACAGCATTGACCTCTTTAGGTTCTGTAATCATGGCTCCAGTTGTTGACTTGACACTTACAATATCTGCAAAATGCTCATTAGACTTAAGACGTAGTGCTAGTAGATGGCTAGGCCTTGCACTATTGAAATAATAATTTTGTCGTGTACGTTTCATTTGAAACTCAGAACGACGTTTAAGAATGGAGTTAATTTCTTTCTTAACTAGCTCTCTCTGGGTTGCTGTACGTTCATCAAAGCTATTCTGGAGAGCAGAATCCAACGTGGCAAAGCGGGCCTCTAGTTCAACCAGCCTGGCCGACCTTAACTTTCTCACAGTAGAAGAATATAGTGTCGAGTTACTTCTGATAAATCCCTTAATTGAATCCCATAAAATTCTAGGGTCATCAACTGAGCCCACATTGATATTTAAGAATTCACGTAAACCAGATTGGAATTGCTCTACAAATGGCGTACTGCGCAATAGTGTGGTATTAAACCGCCACCTAGGTGCCCTATCCATCACCTGCCGTAGAGATGCTACACACAACACCGCTTTGTGATCCGAGAGAGACATTGGAAGCAATTCAACCTTGTTGATTTTGTGAAACAAATCCCTGGGGGCAAAGATGTAATCGATCCGGGAAAACGAACCATGCCTTCCAGATAGAAAAGAATAATCTCTAACTGTGGGATTAATTAATCGCCACATGTCAACCATGCCGGTCGAGCCAGCCCAAGCACGAAGTTCTGCAGATGTTAGTGACTGTTCTCTGCTTTCTGCTGCAGTGGATCTGTCCAAGCCATAGTTCCACGCCGCATTGAAATCAGAACCAACTATGATTTTAAATTCCGTCAAATCCAATAGAGTTTTAGTTAGTAATTTGTAAAATCCTTTGTCCAGCACATTGGGAGCGTAGACAGACACTAAAGCAAGCATTTTGCCCTCCAAGCGGATTTTAGCAATAGTTATTCTACCATCATTGTCAGACCAATCACCCAAAAAATCTAGTCTAATTCTGCGTCTCGCCAAGATTGCCACTCCTTTAGCTTTGGAAGTTGCAGCAGAAAAGGCCAAAACACGGTAGTGTTTATGTGCTTTGCATTGTTGAGATAACATTGTTCATTTCTGGCTAACATCAAGGGGATCTATAATTGCTAAATGCTAACATTTCTACCAGCGAAAGTGCATTCATTTGCCGTTGCAAAGTGTCGTTTCTAACGTTAACGTAAACAAGAAGACTTGACGTAATGCCTTATGGTGCCGTCCACTCACAGTTAACAGTTGTATTGAGTTGTACTTGAAATGTACTGTAATTCTGCAAACTTAATAAACCAATCTATCAATCATGACTTGAAAAAGAAGCGTGCAAATGCACAGAGACTTTAGTCGCTTGTATATCTGCTGTTAATGGTGTGTTTCGTCTATTTTTGTGTTTACAGTCAAATGTACCTGCTTTGCACTAATGCATGCTTTAACGAGGAATGCTAACAATCGAAACATGCTAGTTAGCTCACGCATCGTACGGACTGGTCTAGTTTATTGTAACCACAGTTTACATTAGTGTATGTGTTTATTTTTATTTTTATATAAAAGCAACAAAATACATTTTCGTTGTGGCTTGAGTGTTTATTGCATAGTAATTGCGAAATTGCACAGTTTTGTCGGGAAACAGCGAGCCTTGTCAGAGGGAAATCGCTTGGTTAAATGTCCATATCAAGTGATATCTGAAAAGTGTGTGAGAGAGAGAGCTATAGTAAGAAGAATATGCAGATGAATATAAATTGTTCTCTCTGTCTCTCCCTCCCATCAATAAAGATCTATCATAAAAATGTCAAGAGTTACCATGTGGAAGTCCCCAGGGGTCCCCGAACCTCCAAAACCCTGATAATGCGCCCAGAGAGGCAACACGATTCCAACAAGCCCACCCCCGTCCAAAACGGTTGAGAAATGACATAATTACCATTTGGGGGTCCCTGGGGGGTCCCCCGAACCTCCAAAACCCTGAGAACGCCCCCAGGGGGGCGACACGATTCCAACGAGCCCACCGCCGTCCAAAACGGTTGAGAAATGACAGAGTTACCATTTGGGGGTCCCTGGGTGGTCCCGGGGGGTCCCTGAACCTTGAGACCCACAAAGACGCCCCCAGGGGGGCGACACAATCACAACGAGCCCACCCCCGTCAAAAACGGTTGAGAAATGACAGTTACCATTTGGGGGTCCCTGGGTGGTCCCGGGGGGTCCCTGAACCTTGAGACCCACAAAGACGCCCCCAGGGGGGCGACACAATCACAACGAGCCCACCCCTGTCAAAAACGGTTGAGAAATGACAGAGTTACCATTTGGGGGTCCCTGGGGGGTCCCTGGGGGTCCCTGAACCTTGAGCCCCCTAAAGACGCCCCCAGGGGGGCGACTCGATTCCAACGAGCCCACCCCCGTCCAAAACAGTTGAGAAATGACACAGTTACCATTTGGGGGTCCCTGGGTGGTCCCGGGGGTCCCTGGGTGGTCCCTGAACCTTGAGACCCACAAAGACGCCCCCAGGGGGGCGACACGATTCCAACGAGCCCACCCCCGTCCAAAACAGTTGAGATTTGCACCCTAAGCAAGGGTTTAAGACAGTGGCCAATGGAGAGGTGTCTTACATCTTTTCAGCGTAGGACCCGCCTTCTGAACTTTCACCCCTCACACAAATAATTCAAGAGAGAGAGAGAAAGAAAATCGAGACCAAAGACATAGGTTTTGAGAGAGAAGGCGTTTTGCAATCAGAAAAAAAAACTTTCATTCGCAAACGAGGAAAAAAAACATTAAAAACATTTTATTTAGCACAACACATATTATTACCCAAACATTTTACTAAGTATTTTGTTTTATGTAGTTTAAACAGTTTTTCCTTATTTTTTTACTCTTGAATTTTTTTAAGTTTTGTTCTCAATTATTTTTTCTTTTCTTTCAAATCTTCTTTTCTTTGCTTGCAAATATATTTTCTGATTGCGTTTTTAATTTGTTTTCATTCAAAACTATTCTTTGCTCTGTTTAGATTTTCTCTCTCTCAAATGTTTTTCTTTTGTTTGGTTAATAAAGACACAAATGTAACTCCATAATGATCCATCTGATACACTTTGAAGTCTCTAGCCGCTTCTATTCAAATGGCAGGCAGGAGTTTCACCAGGAGGACATACAGTAACACATTTGGAGGGAAACACTATCCCAACCAGTTATACTCCCCACAGTACAGGCACACTGACCAATATGTAGGAGTTGCTAATAGCAGCTAAAGAGATCACGTTCAGCACTTGGCTTCCCAGCTGCGAACACTGCCAATTGTTTACTTTGGAGTGTCTGGCAGAGCCAGAGGCACCATGGAGGAATCAAACCCATAGTTTCAGCGGTTGTGGGCAGGAACTTTACCCCTGCGCCGGCAAATTATTTTTGAGCGGTTAAGCCGCTCCAATGCACAGCTTTGTGTGTATGTCTGTTTGTCTATCTGTCCGTTTGAGCACGGAATGTCCGTGGCACCATGTTGTTGACATTATCAGTCGTCACCATTGTGATGAAAGGCACCGCTCACTTCACACGAGTGTGATATTTCTTAAAGGTGGTCTGATGAAACTATCTGTATCTGTGAGTAACAGGAAACGCCAGATTGAGAGTTTTCACCCCACAGAGTCCTGACACTATCAGAACTTGGGATGTTTCCTTCTGACTTAATGTGCGTTTAATATCCAACTATAGAAGAGTGGCTGTTATTTAATTTCTTTCTTTTTTTTTTAAACCACATGCTATGTCATCCAAACACCCGGTTCCACTTTTGCATGCTGGGCTCCACGTGGCACCATTTGTTCTGAAAAAGCAATTCCCTGAGTCACATGTGTTTGTGAATTTGTAACTGTTGCAGAGTTAGCAACAGTACACCAAATTTACTTTCTTGTATAAACCATCATATCGTTGTTGTCGGGAGGAAACCACCTAACTCCAAAATGTTCATTTTTCAGGAAATTAACAATTTTCATTTTTAAGGAAATGAAGAAAAACTTATATTTTGTTAAACGATGCAATACTGCCTCATCAAAGTTGGTGTTGTGACTCTATATATTGTAAATTACTTAGGAGAGAGGTGGTGGAGTTAGCTGTTTTAGCAGACAGTTTGAAGGTCCAATGGAGGTTTTGTCCAATCTGTTTTTTACTACTTTCCATTGGTTCAATATTTTTTGAAACAACACACGTAAAGGGTGTTCAATAGCACTGATCTATGGAAAAAAACTCTAATTGAGTTATGATGTTTCCTCCCGACAGCAACGATATGTGGCTTGCTTAGCAGCATAGATTACAAACTAACTACGGTCTGCCACTACAATTCTTTGCTTAAAAGGAAGTGTGATGTAGAAACCTAAACTAGTTTGGACTATTGTTGACTATTACCTACTGTACATCTGTTCAATTAACTGCGTAAATACAGTACTGTATTTCACTGTGCATACATACTGTGCATACATACTTTTTGTGGTCAAATGCTTCGACAGTGTTATGTTAATCACTCTAGCTTAACTTGAAAATCCGTTCTTTTGTGTCCTGATATTATTTCAAAAGGAGTAAGCCAACTTTTTCTGCAGTTTTCATCTCACTGAAATGTCCTGCTCTGTGTTACCAGCATTGTGGTATAATGTATTCAGAATGCACAACATGGAATCATAGCAAAACACCATGTGGTCTGTACTCTGTACTGTGGGTGTGGCCCACCACCACCACCATCACTACTACAACCAACATGACAACAGCTAATTTCTCACTACTGAGGTTCACCCATTATGGGATTTTTCTTCCTAGTAACAGACCTTCTGTTGTGTTGTATTGCGTGTGGGAATACAGTAGTGAAGGCATGCCCTGTAGTACAGTTAGTCATGTGCAGTCTGTAAATCCAGCCAACCATTGTTCTCTCTCTCTGTGTGTGTGTGTGTGTGTGTGTGTGTGTGTGTGTGTGTGTGTGTGTGTGTGTGTGTGTGTGTGTGTGTGTGTGTGTGTGTGTGTGTGTGTGTGTGTGTGTGTGTGTGTGTGTGTGTGTGTGTGTGTGTGTGTGTGTGTGTGTGTGTGTGTTTCACTGCCCTACTTATTAAATAATGCATGGCTGGTAAACATGACTGTGTTTGGGGGGACACACACACACAGAGACATTGACAGTCACATAGCTGTTGTGGCAAAAAACAATGTTATGTAATCTACTCCTGGACAGTGTAATAAACTGTCATTGTCACTTATATTCATATTCAAGCTGAGCAGAGCACCAACGTGAACGACCAGAAAATCACATCTGAGACAACTGTGAGTGAACAACACGCAATATTCTGTAATATACATAACATATCTGTAGCGTAAAGAAAATGTATGCACTAGAATAGTGCCTGACCGATCTATCGGCCACCGATATGGCCTCATTTGGCATATCGGGTCATATCGTATTGGTGAAATGTCTCCCAATATGTAATTCAGTCAGGGCTCCAATACGACCTATTTTGTCGCGCTCTTATCGTCATACATCACGTTCCGTGCTCATCCAATCAAATCACCACATTCCGTTCGCTGCTAAAAACACACCTACACAAAGCTTGTATAAAGTCATTGCTTTAATGCTTGTTTTGTACTATCACTGTCACTGTACCTCTTTACATAATCATCATCGGTGGAAAATTTCTTTGCACAACCCACACAGAAAATGGCCTGTTTTCATTCCCGCTAAAAAGATCACCATCTATTGCATATCGGTTATCGGTGATTGTCCCCCTCTCTAAAATCGGTTATCGGTATAGTATCGTAGTATCCTTATCGGACGGGCCCTATACTAGAAGACTTAATGATGCCAGTTAAAATAAGATGAGATCACTTTAGTTTCTGCCATTGCCCATTGGGGACTTATTTTTGGTACGTCCTGAGCAGTTCTCCAGATACTTCTTATCTCAGCAGAAACAAAGCACTCTTCACAGCAGTGATATGGAGTTCATGCAACTGGCCTTGTTACTGCAGCAGTAAAGGAGCACCATTACACAGGATCTTTTCAAAGGTGGAAATCCTGAGAGCTTCTATGAATATTGGTTCTTTTGTTGCATTCATAGCATTGTTTGCCCAAGGTAGAAAGCCATTACCTCTCTGCGCTGTAAAATCCTGAGTGTTCATTTTGCTTTGAGAGTACAAATGGAAAATGGATCCTTTCTGGTCCATTTGGATCCACGTGGTTCCATTTATACACTCAATGAAATTATAACTGAGGATTTTACAGTGTAAAGCTTGCATCGGCCAGTCAGTGGAACAAGAACCTCTATACTGTAGCTGTGGCTATAGTTACAGAGTTTGGAGTCCTGCTACAGGAAAACAAGACTCACTGTGTCAGCCTCAGGATGAAATCTTGCAGATGAGTCAACAAAACGGTGTAATAGTAATACATATAAATACAATTCCCTTCATCCTTTAACATTAGAGAAAGCTTATTTCTTGCTTCAGGCCTACAATATATCAATAGCCTCATGTTTGAGTCTCCTTAGGAGAAAAAGGAAAAAAAAGAAGGCGCCAGCTGTTTTGGATGTGTGATTAAAACATTTTAATGGAATGCAGTTTGAATTACAAAGGAAAGACACGCAGAGAGACGGCAAGATGCACACACACATGCACGCACGCGCACACACACGTACAATATGCATGTGCGATATGCATGCCATTAGGAGTGTTTGTGAACTAGGACTGTGCTAGACCAGTGTGTGTTCAAAGTATGGTTTGTGGACCCCCAGGTGTTCTTGGGGGGTTCCAGGGGCTCCCCATCTAAATTATGAACTACTAGAGAATATAAAAGAAGACATTTTGAATAAGAGTTGTGTTGTGTTGTGTTGTGTTTGGTGTTGTGTTATGTTATCTCTTTACCTAGAATAAATATAATGTACAGTAAAGGCATTTTGGGCCGAATTGATTGATTGAATACTTCATTAACATTTTGCAAAATGTACTAGGACAAGTAAACGGCATGAGACTAACCAAGCTGACATAGCGTCATCAAGGGGCCTGCGTTGGTTGCTCACCCTACTCTCAAAACGTTGTGGCCGAGACTATGGCCACCTTTACACAGCAACGGTCTGTAGAGAAAACACCAAAGTCCTGTTGCTTTCTCACTTTTTATTCAGGGTTTACACTGAGACGCTAAAGTGATTTAACATGCTGTAGTGTGCAAACTGTGCATGGCTCGGTGGCGGTAACGCAAATATGAATCCCACCACAGCTCTAGGATAGACCCGTGGCGTGGCTCCCGGGCAGGCATAGTTTTACTGAGGTTAGGTTTAGGCATAGTTTCAAAAACGAAAAAATCACAGTGACTACTGGCTAATAAACATAAGCTCTGGAAGAGGTTTTCACTTTGTTACCTTTTCAACCCCTGATAACGCCATTGCCGTCTAAACGGAAGGCACTTCTGATATTTTATTTTGATGTTTTTGCTGTGTAAAGGTAGCCTAAGATTTCGCGAGAGTGTGTGTGTGTGTTTGGCGCGCGCGCGCAGCTAATCTCCAGGACTGTTGGCCCAGGCAATGTGAAACCTTGCATGCACACTCTGTAGAGGCAAAGGAAATACCTCCACTCCAGCTTTTTTTCACATAAGATTGACTACTTCTACTTGCTCTGATGAGCACTTTTTTACATGCATTCAAAATGGCTGTAGATGCACAAACATACAAACTCCTATGCCTTTATAATCACACACACCCCTCCCCTGACGGATCTCCTGACATCAGTCTATAGTAGTCAAGACAAGTCTGTTTGCTGTGCCAGACCTAACCAAAACAACATGCTTTCTCTTTGATCACTCATTTCCACATTGGCCTTCCATTAGTCATGAAGGGACTCAACACTTCTCCTGTCTTTCCATTTCTGTGTGGACATGTGGTCATTACAAGGAAAGAACCATTTTCAAAATTCCTATTGACAGTAATAACGAGGACATTTAGCTGGTGCTCCATTTTGAAGTGATAGATCAGGGTTGGGGTTAGACATGACAAATGTTCAAATTTGGGATGGAAAGATTGTGTGTATGAGCCGTTTGAACGGCTGCCCTTTTATCCTTTGAGTCGCTCTCTGCCCTTTTCATGTTTTATTTTCTCTCTCCAAATTTCTTCTGTGATCCCACTTTCCCACGTGTGTGTGTCTGCACACATGAACTGTGTATGACCCTTTAGAAAGGGAGCGTTAGGGAGGGTTTAGTGCCGGAAATAAGGAGCAGGCCGTCTGGCCGTGCTGGAACCGTTTTAGTGGAAACCAGTAATGTTCCAACGAGCCACACAGATGAAAGCCAACATTCTGCCCCATATGGAAAGGGAGAGTGGAAAGCAAGTATATTCTCATCCCCAGGGGAGGGGAAATTACACAAACACAGATACACAACAGATACACAGTAACATTCTCTGTGTTAGTTTTTAATAGGTAGGTACTGTTCACATTCTATATGTTAAATATGTGTGGGCTGGGCTCCTACAGTATGTGTACTGTATGTGGGTGTATTCATGCCCTCTGTGTGTGTGTGTGTGTGTGTGTGTGTGTGTGTGTGTGTGTGTGTGTGTGTGTGTAGGAGTATTCATGTTCATGTGGGTTGGTTTACATGCAAAATTAACTATGTTATGTATTGGGTTATTATGCTGATTACTTGGTGTGTGCTCGCAATTCTGTGGATTCCAGATATTATATATATTGTTTTGGTTTTCTGAGCTCAATTGCACCCACAAACCCTGACCTTTTAACATTCAGTAGATCTTCTGTGGTCTGGGGTTTTCTGGCTCAAACAAGTGCTCTGATTAGCGGACTGATGTAAGAGTCCACAATTCCCATATATGACATAACAATTTGCCAGCAGATGTCACTGTTGAGGCTGTTTTCATTGCAGCTCAAAAGGCTTCAGAACACAGAGAAAACCGCAGACCACAGACAATCCACTGAATGTTCAAAGCTCTGGTTGTTTGTGGGTAATTGAGGTTAAAACCTAAAAGAAAACAAATAATACAAATTAATGTCATGAAACCTTTATCTTGTGACCAACAGTCCCCCCCCTTTCTCCAACACATCTCTGTTTCTCTGTCTAATGAACACATTCATTCAAGGTCTTTATTAGTGTGTTCTGTTCTGTCTACTTTCAGAATGCAGAGCTGTGTAGAATATTCCAGCATGTTGTATATTGCTTTACATTCACATGAACACCTATTCATCTATTTGTCATGTGCAGCATTCATACTGTACATTATTGATCTGCGGGATGGATGGGACGGCTTCAATGGTAGATTAAGCTGCTTGGCCAATGGCCATATCAGAAAGTCAGATGAGTTTTATCTGATCTGTTTTACCGTGCAAAATACACTGGGTAATTATACGGATTCATATGTGTGTATAAGTGCATGTGCATATCCGTGCGTACGTATGGTTGTGCGTGCGTGCACGTGTGAGTACAGTATTATAATAATAATTTGTTTGTGGCATTGTGACTTGAGTTGACTATTGATGTCATGTAACTAATGAAGACAACCACTATAATAAATTTGTATGTGTGTGACATTGCTCTTGCATCTACCCATGAGGTTCAGCGTAGATTTATGCAGTTATATTGGCCATTTTCAGGGTATATTTTATTTCATAGATTTTTACAGCTTTTTAATATCTCAGGGAGCTGGGACAAATGCTTGTTAGTGGAGGTCAAACCAGGCGTGGGTGGTCCGTCTGTGTTCTGTTATGAGGAATGCTGCCTTCTGTGGGTTTGATGTTAGCGGCAGACAGATTAGATTGATGCTGGCCTGCACTTACCGAGCAGAGAGAAATACAGCCCACACATGAACATGACAATAACACTACAGCGACTCGTGTCTATCCATTTGTTCAGCCTTCATACTGATAACTGATACTGCTTTGTAGTGGTATGCCATAAGCATCCTTCCTCAGGCCCTTCTTCCCCGTCTGCCCTCCAAACTTGAAATGTCCAACTCACCCATCATCGCATACAAACGTGGTCTCATTCCTTCACCCCAAATCTCTCCTCAGCCAGGATGAGGGTCTTTAAATCTGACTTGTCTGAAGTGAGTGGTGCAAAATAACTCTGCTTCCCATCATGCACCTGTGCATAGTGTGAACCACAACAGCGCCACTTTGTCACCTGTTGGTACTCTAAACATACATGCATACACAGGGACAGACATTGCTGGGTGCTGCACCCTATGGTTGCACCACTCAAAAACAGCCCTCAGCACCCAAGTGATCTGAGGAGAGGAGAGGAGCTGAGATGAGATGAGGGTTGAATGACAAGGTTGTCTTTAAATGTTTTGATGAATTGAACAATGTGGACCCTGTTGTAAACAAGTGTAATGCTTAATTGGGTCGTCCACTCACAGTTGACAGTCTTTGTATTGAGTTTGTGCTTAAAATGTACTGTAAATTCTACAAACTGTTAATAAATATTTCAATCAATCAATCAAACAAGCACCTGAGCGAGATGATGGAAAGGTAATCTTTCTAAGGCTGTAGGAGGAAGGAGAGGAAAGGCTTTGTGTTTATTTGGACATGCACGCATACTAGATGCAGTGTTAAGTTTCCGTGCCAGGTACGTCTTGAGTCTTCTTGCCTGTACAGTCAGTAGAGATGCATACATCTGAATGCGCAAAAACATCAAGCTCCCATGCGTTCTGGTCTTGCATGCATGCATACAGTACCTACACAGCAGGCGAAGATGGAAAGATGAAAGGATCAGGTGCTCTGCAGATGGCCTGAGTTATGTGTGCTGGTATGCATACAAAAGACCCTTTCTCTGTGTGTGTGTGTGTGTGCCTCCATGTAATGTGCATCTCCAAGTGTGTACATATGGACGCTCACGTCCCTCAGTGGTTCTGACAGCTCCTTCACTGAGGCCAAGCTGTCCGTCATCCTTCCACATCAAGTCCCTCCTCTATATTCCACATTCAAGTCACACAACTTCCCTCTCGATCCTTTAACCTCCTGATGATTCCACGGAGCAAAGTTTGCTATGCACTTGTGACTTACTAGAGTCTAATGCCATGGTTTCATGTTGTTTCTCTGTGAATATTGTGTGTCCGAGTGAGACAGATTTTGAACGAAGGCAGACAGCGATATGTCTTTGGCCACTGACCGTGTTTTTTCCGTGCTGGGCAGGTTGTGTGGGTGCTCTGTAATCTGTCTACTGCTGAGAGAGAGAGAGAGAGAGAGAGAGAGAGAGGAGAAGTAGAGCAAGTATAGAGAGGTAGGGAAGCTACAGGGAGAGGGAGTGTTCCATGCTCAGCGCAGTTCTCGGAAAGCCCCGCTGTGATTGGCCAGTAGTCGAAGACCCACAAATCTGAGTTAAAGTCAGTGATCACAGCCACAAAGCACAGTCGTACTAGTCTCATTACGTCACGGTCTATGACTTGGCCAACCGAACCGTGCACTAAGCAGGAATGTGCACAAAATCATTTGCATTGTGCTCATTTGCTTTGTGCTCAATTTGCACAGAGGAATTTGGGAATGTAATTCTCTAAATTATAATACTACAGTAGGTGTCGCATGTGTAGGTTATTTTTATGTTTTCCCGGAAAGTTTTCCAATGGAAATTGCAGGGTGGTGGGGTCGTTCCATTTACTCCAACTGGAATCGGATGGTTGGATTGAAGGAGGTTTTGTGTGGTTGTCTGTTTAGAAGAATACCCGTTGCATCCCCCACCTCCTCCTCCTCTCGCCTCACTCCTTGGCTTCCGTCGCTGCTGTTCAGCTCCTGATTTAGTGCACTGCTCAGCGCAGGAGTGTTTCCCTGTTCCCACTGGAGATGAGGACATGAGCAGATGAGTGAATGTTAATGAAAGAGAAGAGGTGAAGGGTGGGGTTATTGTTTCTTTGCATCATTTAAGATTGGACTTCCTAAAGTCTATGGAAAAAGGGAATATCCGCACTCAGAGAGTGCGGATATTCTCTTTTTCCATTGATCTTCAAGAATCTCCACCCATCAGCTACAGAGACTATCAACTTGACTCCC
Organism: Protomyctophum parallelum; assembly: GCF_964188405.1. Lineage (NCBI taxonomy): Eukaryota > Metazoa > Chordata > Actinopteri > Myctophiformes > Myctophidae > Protomyctophum > Protomyctophum parallelum. The sequence goes on along the minus strand of NC_139718.1, from coordinate 22,504,120 downwards.
TGAGTAGAGCGCGCCTTCAACTATAACAGTTTTGTTACTTCCTAAAGTCTTGCATCAGTAGGTCGCCTGAGGTTTTCTGTTGGCTGTAGTCAATGTTAACAGAGCTGCTGCAGTCGGTTGGTTGGTATTGGTTTTTGAGGGTCGGTAAGCTTTGTCGGTCTGTGTGAACACAAACATTGGCTGATGAGTGGTTGATCACACCATAGCGATGATTTAATTGGCTGAGCAAAGTACATATTGAAGATAAAAGTGAAGAAGCCAAAAGTGATTGGCCGGAATTACATTTGTGATGATTTGATTAGCTGAGCACGGAATGTGATGTATGATGAATGATGATAAGAGCACCCCTCACTTCACACGAGTGTGATTTTTTCCCCCTTGCTGTATTTTTGTTGTTGTCTGTTTACAGAGTGTTGAGACATGGGAGCCCACAAGGGCAAATGTTCTTAATGTCAACGCGTATACCGCAAACATGAGACTCCTCAGTCCTCGCTCACGCCCGATTTCTAAAGATTTCTAACCACTTTGGAAAGTAGCCCAGGAGGAGTGTGTACAGCACAGAGATTTATCTACGAGTCTGTCTGCCTTTGAAGCAGAACCATAAAGACTTAATCCCCACCTGGTGGTCCACTAGCAGACACAGCTGGTCATTATGACAACAGAACTAGGTGTGGCCCCTCTTAACCTTGAGACGGATGACTTCTCTGTCCTGTTTTGACAGAGGTGTTTAGAGGGAAATGGGGATTGGCTCCTGGCATCCCTGCTGGGGTGTACTGTACTGTGCTTGATTTGAAGTTTGATAATGTGGCTCACACATGTGGAAGTGTTGATGTCAAGGGACAGTAGAAAAGGGGCCGGAGACAGGGGGGCAGTGAGGACACTTGACGACTATTGAGGAGATAATTATTGCCAAATCTGGTCCTTGCTACATGTGTTTTTGATACTGTGTACTCTGACCATAGGTCTTGGCTTAATGTTATGGCAGAGGCCGCAACAGCAGAATTCCCCAGTTACCTGACAGGAGTCCTCTTCATAGTATTTTCAGCTGTTGTTTCATGGAAACAGAGCAGTGTTAGCACACGGCGCACCTCCTGCCTTTCATCTGCACACTGCACAATGGGGGGAAAATCAAGCAGGCGAGGAGAAGGGAAGATGAAAGAAGAAAAGAGAACCATATTAAAATAATCCAGAGTGCAGAGTCTGCCGACCTTGTAAAAGGCAGCCATCCATATAATTGGGCGACTCACAGTTCTTGTCGAACTTGTTGAGAGCCTTCTTGACTTAACACTTAATAATCCACTTTATTTACCCATTCAAATGGACTAGCCAGCACATTAGATTTAGCTTTATTAAAACGAAATGGATTGCATGAAGAATGAGGGATTTATAAGAACTGTGTCCCCAGTAGAACGGTTAAGTTTATTACTTGCACAAGCAGAGCGCGCAAGTACTGTAATCGGCTGCGTATGTCGGTGACTAAGGTACGTTTGGTCATTGGCTGGGTGATCTGCTGGGTATGTGTATGTATGTAAACTATGTATGTATGTATGTATGTTGGGGTAAGTACGGTGGTCCCTGATTGGCCAAGGGACAACACTGACATACGTGACTGATTGAGACAGTAAGTTGACAGGAGTCAGCAGGTTGCGCACAAGTAGGCCATTCATGGCCTACTTGTGTGCATAGCGCAAGTTGGCAGCTTTTGAATGGCCAACTTGTGTGCATAGCGCAAGTTGGCAGCTTTTCTAATTTCAGCTAAGTTCAAATTTCACAGTGTATTGATGGAAATATTTTTTCATTGCTATGAACTGTACTGCCAATGGCTAATAAGACTGCATACGCTGTAATGCTCCATTTCTCCCTTGATTATCTCCCACTGGAGATAATAATTTATCTCGATCTACTCAACGCGGAAAATTGTTTGATTGCTGGGTAAACACAAACAATTTCTAGATGTTTATTTGGCTTCAGATAACTAAGTAGAGGTGGAGAGAGAGAGGAATGGGGAGGGGGCATACATATCTCAAGGGACGTCTGATGGTCCTTACTGGAAAGCAGGGGCGTTGGAGATTGAAAGTGTGAGGTTATTAGTTATCACAGTCAAATTATGTCTGAATACTCAAACCAAGGTGTTGCTCAGTAGATCTATAATGTTTCTTGTGAAGTGGAAACGGATGGATATACGTAAGTAGACTGCTTGCAGGATTATAGCAGATCTATTGTCAATGTCAAGGGTAAAATGCCTATTCATGTAAAAAATGAATGCCTATTACTGACATGTAACCATGACTCAGCCATAACCATATAAGGAGTTCACAATGCGGCTATGCCCAAATATGGAGTGTGTTGTCTTTTTTTGTATGTTTTTTTTCGTGGCTTTTGCCACTCACATGTGAGTGCCTAGTAAAACCCCTGTAAATGTGTTAATGGACCCTGTTTACCCCACAATGGAACATGCAGCAGATGGAGTGCTATTCACAGTTGGAAAGGTGAAATTAATCAACTCTCGTCATCAACACTGCTGTCTCAGAGGAGAATGATGAAAAAAGCGATGGTGGTAGATAACTCACAGCTGCTCAGTGCAGTGACTCTGTGTAATTTCCTTTCAGTATTGTGACGACTGATACAGAATACTCAGGAGACAGAACCACAGTATGCCAAACCAGGTAGCGTTTATTAACAGAAAGTTAAATCACAAACGTCTTTAGTTACGCACTAGTCTGCCAGGTCAGCGCGTGCCCCGTTGATGCCTGGGATAACGAGACACATAATACACAACAGTAAGTAACAATTTCACAATAACGTAAGAATAGAATGGGACGTGAAATAAAGTGGTTGTCTGCTCACCGCCCAACGTAGCTCGCTTCACCTCGGATCTCTATCAATGAGGCAGAGAGATATGGCTTTTATATTGTTTGCTCCAGCTGGGCAGGTGAACACAGGTGACGCGCATTCCAGCTGATCAAAGAGATGGTGTGGGACATATCTTCCTTCCAGAACCCTGCCCAGGCTGTGGTGCTGTCTTCTTTCTCTCTGCCTCACTTGCTCTCCAGAGGCACTCTTACCTGTTGGGCGGCGGTTAACTAGCAAGGCTCCACAGTATGAAACAGTATTGTGATTTGCTTGCATGCTAATTGCTAAAATTGCGTTTTTCTAAAATTGCTTTTCAATGGAATTGAGTACAAAGGACCCCAATGGCTTGTCTATGAAAACTGTTAAAGTATTCAATCAACCAATCAATCAAAAACGGGATACTTTTATATTAGTGTAATGCATATACTGTTCCCTGTGCTTCTGGCATATATCATTGTCAATTTCCCACCATTTTGTGTCAGTAATCCCATGTCTGTATGCCTAAATCCAGTGTAAACTTGGCTAGTTAGCCAAGTACATGATAGAATAACAATTCTCGCTTTAATGCATTTCTGTCTAAGCAGACACCGTCTTCCCAGCATTGCTATTGAGCCTGACATGTTCTAACCCAGCGTTGATGCATGTTATCCCGATTTATGACCCTTTAGATGGCTTGAAACGTGTGGTACGATCCCCCCCCGGCACTGCATAAATAATTTGAGCTTCCGGCCCAAGCTCATGGAGCTGATCATTTCAAGCACGTCCACCCTCTGTGGACGTGCTTGCCACAGTCTTGCCATGTGCATGCAAGCACTAACGCATATTCTGTTTCTAAAGTTTTCACCCTTCAACATAGTTCTTCCTGTCATTACCATAGATGGTTTATGGATGCTGATATACAGTAAATCTGAGCCAACACCACAGATGAACTGTCATGCTGAGGAAATCTGTCAGATGTTGCAAAGCTGCACTGACCTGGGGAGTATGTTTGCCTGGTTCAGAACAAAGCAACATGCTTTTGTTTTGGTATTTCAGTATACTCCCTGCATTCTATTCAGTTTCAATTTGACACACAGATTCAAACTAACACTGATCTTGGCTTATCTTGTCTTATTATCTTGGCAGCTGAATCGCTTACAACAGTAGCTACAGCATCACAATGGGAGGATGTTTTCCGAAGCCTTTCTTAAAATCATAACGTGTCAGTGTCTTCTCTACAGAGATATATTCATACATATATTCACATTATGGTCCCGGGTGTGCACTCGGGACCACTTTGCAGATGTTTTGGTAGTGTGAGCGATGCGTACCGTTCCCGGGAGCGGATCACCCAACCGTACCCGGGATCGCAATCAATCAAGTCTCTGATACGGATTGCTGCAATGTGAAAGCCATCCGTACTAAAACAAGGAAGTGGACTATAATCATCATTTATATATATTTCTTATAATGACACATTATTTTACCAAGGTAGTTCTACTTGAATGTAGAAGGGTTGATAATCCGCTAGTGTTTGAGTAGCACGAGTTGTGGAAAATAAAACGCAAACAAAAAAATCACATGCGCTCCAGCTAGGACAAACGTATCAAGGATTAGTCAGTGACATCACTGTTAACATAGTAATGACACGTACGTGAGTTATAATAATAAGCAGTGTGTGCTGATGGTCTTAAAGGGGCATTCCACTTATTTTCAACATTTTACTATGTCATTAATATACCTTAGAGCTGTTGTGTGGAAATAATTTAAAAAAAGTCCCCCCATTTTGTGTTTCCTAGAACTGGAGGTCTGGAAAAAAATCATTAACATGGTGAATCACATGTTCAGTGTGTATCCCCTATAAGAATATATGGTTTAAGTCGGTGGTTAACCTACTTATAATATGATATTTAGCAGCTTGGACTCCTCATGCATAGAAGAGGTCAGTCCGCTGCCCCCCCCCCCCCAGGTTGGCAGAGGAAGTGTAGCGCCCAGGATTACAATAATATGCATTCTGTGGTATTTCCCCCATACCAAATCTCATTGTATAAAATAACCAATAAACATGCTCACACCACGACGCATTGTGAGCTTGTAGATCTGTTTTCCCACAATGTCACAATAGGGATGCTACACTTCAAAGAGCTAACCACAATTCCTTTTTGTTTGTAACTACATATAACATGGAAGCTCAAAGGGGTATTCATTGTGCCTTTTATGAGCCTGCAGTCCCTCACAGGGTCACTGCGAAACAGTTCTTCAGGCGAAGATATTGGCTGCCTGTAACTTATTGAGGCAAAGTCTGTGAATTATCGGTCTGTGACTTCTGCAGCACGAGATCTGCAACTTTCAGGGCACATTTGTTTTATATCATCACAGATGTCGATGAATAACAAATACAGAATTCAACCGTGGCAAACATTTAACATTCCCAGTCATCCACCCCCCCCCCCCCCACCGCCACCGCAACTCCACCCATAAATAAAGAGACCAAGGGGAAGTGCTGATCCCTCCATTCCTTACTGCACGATTCATGACCTGTATCTGCCAGTGCAGAGGTGTGCATCTGATTTGCTTTTCTCTCATGTCATGAATCACATTGTAAAGTGATGTCTGGGCAGTTTTGGAGGATCATCCGATTGGTGAGCTATGTCCCATAGCTTCAAACATGTACACAGATCATCCTTGTTGTCTGTCCTCTGCAGAATGTTCAATATATTTGCAATTCCCACAACTGTGTGTTTGCTTTCAGATCTGCCTTTTGAACGCTGGCGTGCAGGGACACACACACCGGCAGACGCTCTCACTTCGATGAGATTAATTGCACCCATAATGAAGCAACCCTACGATGTGGGTGTTTACTTTGATCTGTTGTACATACAGCAACACGGTGGCATACACACAAACGACAGACATTGATATACTATACACACAAAATGTACATGTATCCCTGTGCTATATGTGCAACCCCACAAACTGATATGCTGTTTGAATGCTAATATGCCAGAACTGCACGCACATGCGCACACATGGATGCATACATGCGCGTGCCCAAAATCTGATGGAGGTGGAGTTGCTTAAACTCATAATCCATCCTTGTCTTACCACATGCCTGGGCTGCTTGTCTTCATCCATCTCTGTACATGGAAAACATGTTATGTATTAATCTCTCAGCCTCCTGGCATCTTCCTTTTGTTGAGGCAAGTATTTCTGAAGGCATGCTTATTGCATTCATTTGTCATCGGTCGTGGGGGCGGGAAACCATGAATAATCCATGTTCACACATATAGATCACAGCCCAAGGCTTTCTGCCAAATATTCTGAAAGGGACATGTTTTTATATAGATCCGACTTGACTACTGTAATGCCCTTTATGTTGGTGTGAGCCAGGCCTCCCTTTCATGCTTGCAGCTGGTCCACAATCCCATTGCCTGTATTTTTACATGAAAACGCAAGTGAGAGCAAGTGAAACGCAAGTGAGGGCACATCTCCCCTGCACTGGCCCTTTTATTGTTTGTCAACATAACATTAAATGGGCTAGATCTAACCTGTATATATGACCAAACACATGCAAGATCAACCAGGTCCACTGACCAGGTGCTTCTGGTTGTCCCAAGGTCAAGGCCAAAGCACAGGGGAGATCTCACCAGTTGTAGTCCCCAAATTATGGAACAAGCTGTTTTTAAATTCTGTCTTAAAATGCAGTCGGTTTACTATTCGCTCAGTCAGTGGTATACATTTCAGCACTTGTCCAGGAGACCTGCGTTCAAATCCAGGGTAGAACAGGAAAGTTACACAGTGCAGCAATACATTTCAACACTGTCTTATTGGTCTCAGTCCTAGATTTGTTTCAACACACTTGGCAGGTGAATCCATTACCTTGTTGGTTTTACATTTACCCTGGTTAATGTATCACAAGACATTTCCATTTAACCCTTCCCAGAACTGTCCATTGTTTATTTTTGAATGTGTTTGAGCCATTTACTCACTGTAGTTCTGCAGTTCTCTGTCTTCTTCAGCAGAAATGCTGCCATCCAGGCTCTGACTGTCAATGGGGGCAGGAAAGAAGGAAGGAAGGACTGAGATTTAAGAGCGAATGGTGCAGCTTAAGGAAAGTTTGTCAAGGAGTCTTCTTTTTTTTTCCTTTTTTTTTTAAACAATATATATTTTTTTCAATTTAGTCATTAGTTATAGCTCTCTTGGTAAATGTCCAGAAAAAACAAACATAACAGATACACAACAAATACATAAAAAATACAATCACAACAAACACATATTAAGGCATAAAAGGATGGATCTGATTCCACTATGCCAGGCGAGTTTCATGATTCTTAGATCTTTTTATAGCGGCCACCATTGATTTTGAAGTGAAGCACATGGATTTGCTGAGCCATTGCATCTGGAGTTAACTCGCTATCAGTCTAGCGGGATCCAGGTGGGTTTGATTAATTTGTTCCGACAAATACAATAGGCTGTGTTTGTGGTCAGTAAGCGTGCAGGCGTGGGGGGTGGGATGACGATGACTACATTCAACGCTGTAGTTGTATGCCTTAGCGGCTAGACCAGACATCAATGTAATCTGCAACTGGTTGGCTAAGGCTTAGCCAACCAGTTGCAGTCTGTCTAGACTCCGTATGTAGTGAATACTTTGAAGGAATCTAAGGCATTGTATATTTTTAGGCAAAATGTAAGTTATTTGTAAACTCAGAGGGCATAATTTTTGTGCCAAATATCATGAAATTACCTTAATTTCTGAGATATCGCTTTCATGAGGTTGGCACAGACTTACCTACTTCATGGATTCACAACTAGTAACTAAAGGAATGTATTTGACCACGGCTCTCTGCCAACTGAAGCATGACATTTTAATTATTTTAATTTGACAATGGCATCCGAATAAGAAAGAAAAAAGGCCTAAGGGGTTATTCTAATTGTTTTGCGATAATAGTGTATCTTATACAGTAGGTATAAGTATATTTATCAGCTAGTGCCATAGCAATCCATTTGTGGAGTTGCATCCATAACAGCTCTGTTTGTGTACTGTTGCTGCACCTGCTGCAATAAGGAGCCAAGTGTTTCCTATTAAACCATGCAGAATGCTTACACAGGGCCAAAACAGTCTCACAGGTCCGTTATTTAGACACTTTATAATTATTTCTCTCAGGCAGAGAGAGAGTTTGAGAGGGTGAGAGAAAAGGGATAAAAAGCAACATAAGAACTGCTCTAGACAGTGATTATCGGTTTCACATTGACTTCCAGGTATAATTATTTACTCAATTTACTGCCAGCGTTTTTACTCATCTTTCAAGATCCACCGTTTTTTCTTCTTAGCTTGTTTTCACCAAAAACACAATCTGGGAAAATAAAACGGAGAGTTTGTTTTGGATCACGTGATTTCCGGGTGTATTCTTTGTGTGGGAATTCTTAGTGCATACGGACACATGGACAGGAGCGAAAACCTAGTCTCCGGCCTGGCAGAGACAAATGGCTCATTTCAGTTGTAGAGATTCTGTGACAAGAAAGGAGACTGGTTGAACATTCACAATTGTAAGATTACCTTGACAGGTACCAGATGTTATTATAGTTGTTTGTTTGCTCTTAAAGTATATCTGGCTTTGTGCATGTATGGTTGTGCGCGAGTGCCTTTGTGTGTGGCTCAAGCCCTGAGCTGTGGATCACAATTGATGCGAACAGACAGTGCTGGATGTAATTGGACCTTGTGGGGAATCTCAAACCCCCTTTGGTAAACAAACTCACAGAGACACACACACAAAATGTTACATATTACTTATTGTTATGGTTATCAGATAAAAGTTGGCTTGCTCTGAGACCAAGATGAATGGCCTTTTTGGATGGTTTGCCTTAGATTTGTGAGGCTTCCGATAAGAAATGAGAAATCACATGCTGCTTCCAAGTAGAATCAGATTGAAATCAGAGAGAGAGAGAGGGAGAGAGGGAGAGAGAGGGGAGAGAGACTGAGACTGAGACTTCAGTCAGGCACAATGTTCTTTATTGTCACAGGTGTGAGATGCCACGTCTAGACAAAGGCTGGTAGTGTTATCTATCATCCCTGTGAAATATTTGACAGAAACACACTAGTTCCTCTTAAATTCTGGACCAAATTCAGTTCTAAAATAGAGGTTCTTCAATATGATCAGTCTCACAGAGTTCCAAAGTGCCTTTATTCCTTTTTCTTGCCTCCTGAATCATTAATTTTACCTGCCATGCCAATGGCAAAACACTTTGACGAAACAATTGTAATTGTTGATTTTTATTGTAGCTATCCTGTTGTTCTATATGTTCTCTATTCCACATTAATATTTGTTAATATTTATGCACCTGCTCAGCAAATCCTAGTCAAATGATCAACGTGAGCTAGCGTAATTTGGAACAAAATGGATAATTACTCTCAATCAAGGTTGCATGCACAAAAGTGTAATTACAGAATGAGCACTTTAGTCGGAGACATAAGCAGGGCCAACTGCTATTGTAGCTCTTTCCTTCTGCATTGCACTGTTAATGATTCAATGAATCAGCGTTTGTGTGCAGAGTTGTAGAGTGAGAGGGGAGAGTAAACGAGTAAATTAAGTGTAATAAAGGCTATATGTTTTCACTATCTCCTTTTTTATAGACATCATATTAATTATTACCTACGCAGGGGTTGACACTAACGGTTGCCCGCTTGCCCGGGGCAAGTAAAAAAAAAGGTCAGGCAGGTGAAGGTTGCTACCGGCTTGCCCGATCGGGCAAGTGTGCATTTTGAGTGAACGTCTTAGTTTAGTTGGCTATATAAACATTTACACAACATGTCACAGAGAGGAAATAATGACGATAGAAAAAGTAAATGAGTCAGAACGACGTCAGCGAAAGTGGACTGTCACATTTCCATGGCTGCTACTACAGCACCGTCCTTCTCTGCAAAGTTTTGCTGTGACTTCCCCAGCTTTCTGACCGGTATGTTCAGTCGGTAAACAATCTAAACGTGGCATCATGACGACGCCACAACCCGCTTCGCGAGTCGCCAATAAAGCTCTGCCCGAGCAACACTATGCGGCGATAGCCTGGTTAATAAACCAGACCGAATCAGCCGTTGGCAAAAATAAATTGCCTGCCGGCGGATTAAGGTCTGGAGAGGCTCAATTGTACGCCCATTTCCTACACCAGAGAAATAGGGCGGCCAATCGGGACACGGTATGCAATATGGGCGGGCTTTGGTACAGTGACTTCCAATGCTTGAGACCTTTGACTGACAGTAGCTCTGACCAATTGCGTCAAAGAGAAAATGTTTCAACCCGCTCCCCTGGAAATGAAATCCAAGCTGAGCCTCCCCAGACTAATATCCCGCGGTCCGTGCGATATTAGTCTGGTTTATTAACCAGGCTAATGCGGCGATGCTCCGTCGTACGCCTCGAATGTTGCATGCATGCTTCACAACGCGTGGGATGCGATGCGCTTTGAGCTTGTGTGTGGATCAGCTGTTTTCGGCACACAACACCGTTGTACCACAAAGTAAATCTCGCAGAACGTGCACAGTGCACACATCAATATACATTGCCTGCCAATTGTCAACAATACTATCACTGGTTGGTTTATTGTGTTTTCAGAACGTCGTTGTTTAATGGTTGCCAGTCATTCAACACTCATCTCACGCTGATACTGATAGTATGCTAATGGCTGTGTGAAAGTGGGACCTCCAGTAATGAGGTGTCCTCCCAATGGAAGAACAACTATGAAGAGAGCTACCTCTAATGTTAAAATAAACCTCGTATTGTTAAAATAAAATATAGTATTTACATAACTTGATTGTTTACTGTAGCCTATTGTGACTGTGAGTTAAAAATATCAGTTTTCAAAGTTTTCAACTGGGAAAGGAAACGTTTCAAGCATGCAAGTAGAAAGTAAAAAATACGTTAAAATAAACAGTAATGCAAAATGTAGGCCTACAATATATTTTGGGGGGCAAGTGGAACATGACCTTTACTTGCCCGACGGGCAAGTGCCTCTGAGACCTTAGTGTCAACCCCTGCCTACAGTCGCAATTAAGGTATTACACCATGCTGATGTATTTTTGAAGGATAAGTGTATGTGGACAACATAAACACAGTAGGATTAAGCCATCACCTGTGACCGTGGTCTGTACTGACATCCCTCTCTAAGCTCTTCTAGGGAATGTGTTTAGCAGCTGACAGAAATCAGTGACGGTTTACTTCCAAGAATATTCAGTCACTCCATCCATCACCCCTCCCACTGGCCCAAAGCAGCATGCAAACCCAGCTGTTTAACCCCAGATCTTGGGTCAGAAAGTTCTTCTATACCAGATTGGGTGTCTGCTCATTCTCTGTATGCAGTCTACACCCCCCAAAAAGTCCAAAATTCCTGTAGTATTAATTGATTCTGTGTAGGACGGAACCCACCTTCACTTGCACACATACATTTCACAACCCTGTACCACTTGTAAATTATTATTATTACTAGAATTTCGCCGCCCTTTGGGCGGCTCATCCTAGAGTTGCGTTGCAGCGCAATATGGGAAGAAGGAAATTGCGGGAGTTGACAGACTCCACTTCATGTTTCAGCTGTGTTTTTAAACCCAGTATTGTGCCTTGCAACGGATGGGTTATTAATTATTATATGTTGTTGTTCACTCAAAAACAAAATTCCTGAAGTAAAGGCCTGAGTTTAAATCATCGCCTTCTACCATGCTCATTATTTTCTTTTGGAAGTAATGTAAAGATAGAAAGACATTTAACATACTCCTCACTCGGTATAATTGGCCGGTATTGCCTTGGCTGTAGCACAATATTCTTTTCCCCCAATTTGAGTGGTGCAGCTGCACCCTATGGCTCCAATGCCCGGCAATGCATGTGTCTGTCTGTCTGTCTGTCTGTCTGTCTGTCTGTCTGTCTGTCTGTCTGTACAGGGTACCAACAGGTGACAAAGTGGCACTGTTGAGCTTCACACTGTGCACAGGTGCATGATGGGAAGCTGAGTTTTTAACAGCCATGTGGTGCTGTTGAGCTTCACACTACACAGCTGCATGATGGGAAACCTAGTTTTTAGCAGCCTTTACGTGATTTTGGGTGTGACAGTACAGTACAGTAGAGGGACCCCCTGGGGACCACAACACGGTAACTGTCATTTCTCGACCGTTCCGGAACCGAGCCAGCACCCTGGCCGCGTTCCTGTGGTTCTGGAACTTCCGGAGACCCCCGGGGACCTGCACACGGAGTTGCACTACTCACTTCACACGGGTGTGATTTTAACAGTACATTCACTCTTTTTATCAGTAAATTCCCATTCACCCGTTTCATAGCGAAGAGTAAAAGAAGAAATGGTCATGAAGACATCATCCCAGTTAGAGTTATCCCGATCACGTGATTTTTAAATGATCGGAAATCGGGGCATTTTATTTTTTAAAGGATTATTTTATGGACCCATACTAACTTTTGCCATAATCAATTTTGCTCCTCTTGAGAGAAGCCAAACCTCATGTCAGCAAAGAATGCCACTGTGCTCTCACTTCAACTCTACTACCAAGTGAACATGAGTAAGACTGTGAAGTCAGGTCAGGTCAATGCCCCATGCAATATGAAATATCCATAGTTGTGTACTCTACCTTGGGTTGCGATTTGAATAATATGCTCTGGCAAGAGATCTATTAATTTGCATAAATAGTCTCCAGTATTGTGAGCATGCCAGAAATCTAGCGGTCTAGTGTAATGTAAGCACTAAGCAATCATGTTTCAGTCTGTTTAAGATTTCCATAATTATGGGTGAATTTGGCATGTTAATAAATGGACAATATCCTAATAACTGGCTTAGCCTTGTCTATCTTAATCACTGTTTAAATGCATACTGTATAAGTCAAGATATTTGTGGAATGATATTTTCTGGGCTTTGGATCAATTAAGACGTTGCGGCATGATATCATTGGAGAACATATGCAGACAAACAAGTCTGTGGTCATGCAGTTCTCTCAGAGAAAACAGGCCCTTGTGGTTAGATAAAATGCTTGCTTATAGACAGAGACCTAAGGCATGTTTTAACTGGTTCACAACATCATTGTCAGATTTACCACCACATGTAAAAGGGCATTAAGCCACCCGCATAAATGGAGAATAACAACTTTAGAAGGAGTTGCAATGTACTCACAAGTAGGCAACTATAGGCAAGCAACAATTACCTAGTCAGGTCATAGGTCAGGCTAAGTGTTATGCAAGATATTATTCCACACTACCATTCATATTTCGATGACACAGAAATACAGTAAGCATTTCCAAGTGACAATCAGTATACAAATACTCCATAGCATAAATTCGGCCCCACCGAGCCCACTTTGGCCCAGGTCCTTGTATATGGAAATGACTGGTATGTGGACATGCTCTAGTCTATAGGATATAGTGAAAGGTCCTGAAAGATACATAATGTCAGTCTTACCCAATACCCAATCTTTCTGTTTTATGAACACAAGGCTGCCGTACTTTATACCTCATACTTTAAATGCTTAGTATGAGGTATAAAGTACACCATGTGTTCATGAAACGGAAAGATTGGGTATTGGGTAAGACTGACGTTATGTCTTGTTTTGTGATGGAACCGGGGAGGGTGGGGTATATGTGGGGTTGTTTGTCTACAAAAATTGAAAATCTTATAAATAAAGTTATATAAAAAAAAAGACTGGCGTTATGTATCTTTCAGGACCTTTCACTGCTTCATCTCAACCATTACTCAATGGCTCTGGTCTCAGACCCCGCGATATACTCACGATATGCTATATTGTGAGTATATCGTTATCGTAATAAAATAAAAATCTAAATCGTGAGATTTTGTCATATCGCCCAGCCCTAGCCCATACTGTACATGTTCAGCTATGCATCAAATAGTCATAGGGTAGCATTATTGACATTATTATCTTCTTTACTATAATTGAAGCCAGGCCCCAGACAGCCCGTTTGTGTGCCTTTTGTGACTACAAACTCATAGCACAGCAGTTGTCAAATTATCTTTGAACATGCCACAAAAGTCCCTCATGGCTCTGACTTGACAAATATTTACTTTTCCACCTTCAATAAATCAATAAATGCTTGCCAATTTCTCACAGGTTTTCATTTACTCACAGAGGCAATATAGTACACACACCTTCTACTGCCCATGCGCCAGACTCGCATGGCGCACAGAACACTAGTAGAAGTAGTAGCTGCATACCTCTCTTCTCTGTTACTAGGGCTACATGCGAGACGTGTGTGTGCACAACCTTGTATGGACATTTGTATTGGAGGCCGATGAAGCCGTGGGACATAATTAAAGCGCATGAGGAATTTGACATTACAATCTACGACAGAGCAGGTAGTCCTGCGTCCTGTCATCACTGCAATGAAGGCAGGTCACAGAATTGGTACCGGAAATGTACCGGTACATTTCTTTTACAAATGAAGGGCCAAATAGCTTACATACAATACTTTTAATTTCTTTCTTACAGTACATTTAAGGCCCAACAATTCTACTAATGCTACAAATTATTACAAAACCTGTAGCCTATATCTACTCATTTTGGGCCATGTACCCTGGATACATTTAGGTCTGATAATGATCATGTATAGTAAGCCTTGCCGAGCCATATGGCCCATAGGACAAGGAGCCTATCTCCTCTGCTGTTTCCTTAGCGTGAGGAAGGCAGCTTGATGTACAAGTACACCCCCTGGACATGGGACTTTCACATAGGAAGTGGCCAAACCCCTGAAGGGGGCTTTTATCTAGTTAATTTAAGTTAGGATTAGTGTTCATGTCAAGGTTAAATGTTCTGTTGAACCTCAGACACTGTAAATAATAGATTCAAATTCTCACATTCACAGTGCTTTTCTTTTGGTCTTTAAAATCCAATTGGCTATTCAGAATTTGCTGCAGATTCTGACCTGCTGTGTTTTTGCCCATCTCCACTTGACATGTGCTTACAGTACAGCATCCTTCCCCAGCCATGGGTGCTTCTGATTGGCATGCATGTTAATTGTAGTAATGAAGGTCACTTCAAGGAACAGCTGGAGTTCCTCTGTACTGTATCTACAACTCTCCCTTTAAGGAAGCTGAGGCCTTGGCGCGAACCTTACCAGGATGCCAAAAAACCACCATATGCTCACCACCTACTACTTCACACCTCTCCCTGACCTCCCACTGAGAAAATATTAAATCACAATCAGAGCTCAAGGAGCCTTGTAGGATACAGTATCTGAGTCCCTGTGAGCTTTGTGCACAGAGAATTAGCGTCTCCTCCAGGGTAGCCATAGCTGATTGACCAGTATCTAAGGTTGGCTTTCCAACACGTCAATGTTTACGTGTAGTGTCCCTGAGCAAGACACTTGACCCCGAACAGCTCCCACAGAAATTGAATTTCCCTTTAAAACTGGGATCAATTACTAGAAAATCGTCCATTCTTATTGAGTATTGCTGCAATGGCGTTTATATTTCTTGAATCCATTCAGTTCTGCTTTTATAAACAAAGTGACAAGTCGAAAAAAGAAAACGGGAACAAGAAAAAGAAACGCAAAGTCCTCAACAGTTGATGATGATGATGACGCTTATTATGGCAGTATATCTCCACATATCCCTGTTTTGTTAACCAGCAGGTGTTTAGTAGACTGAGCCAGTTGATGTTTTAGGCGTTAGACAGGATTAAAGGTTAAACTGGATGAGGACTGGCATATTGGCATCTCTTTCTCTCCAGGCAGCTATTTGACTGAACGGGCTTTGTGACAGCAGATTGCAGGAGACCTGGGGCTCAACTGCAGGGACTTCCTCTGCCAAGCCCTGGGTGGGTTCTCTGGTATTTCACACTTAAGGGCACGGCCCAGAGTCCCTGCGTGCTGCCTGACAGCACTCGCTTCCATAAACACACACCCTGCTCTTATTAGAATGCCAGACACGCACACACACCCGTCCATGCACTGAGGAAGAAGCCTATTGTATTTTTCTTTAACTTTGATTCATGTGGTAGATGAGATCACTGGAATTTATATTATTGCCAAATTTGTTTAGGTTTATAGTTGGATATGAACTGAACTTTCAAGATGAACTGAAAGTTTTGGTGTCTGTTAATCCCAGGTGGACAGAAAAGAGAATAATGGTAATAATTTCCCTAAACCCCTGCTGTGCTGTTAGCTCCATGGAACATAATTTACTGCAAGGCCATCAATAGAGGGAAGAGAGTAAACATCTCCTAGTGTACTTCTTCATTCATAGTGTGTGTGTGTGTGTGTGTGTGTGTGTGTGATATTAACCTGCAGGCCGCATTAAGTGAAGGTGAGGGCCACATGTGGCCCCCGGGCCGCCAGTTGCCCATGTATGGTCGACATGATTCTATGACTCGATTGGCTTCAAAACATTCCAGGGAATCCGGACTCAGAGCTGCAAGAGTGAATAACGGAGGAAGCTGACACACACACACACACACACACACACATCATTATTCAACTGATTAATGACAAATAGTATTTGATTCATTTCCTGTCCATCGATTAAGCAATATCTTTTGGAACATTTTCATATTATTCTTCTAAATCTTGGGGGTTGTGGGAGTGAGCCAACACCCCCAATAAGTAGATGTCAAGAGTTAACAAAAAGTGTGCAATACATTATGACGGAAAGGTACAAAGATCGGCCACACAGACCTTCTTGGCCAGGAAAGCGTCTGTGGAGGAGGATAAATACCCAGTGAGAGAGCCAGAAGGCCTAATTGGATGCTTGAAACGAGTATCGATCTGGTTTTGGGGTTTGTCAGCTTTTGCATGAGTGAGGCTTTTCCAATATTTCACTGCCTCTGGGCCGTTACTGTCAGTAACTCTACCCTCCTACTCCTTGTTGATCTTGCAACCACTACCCACCCTTGACTGCTTTTCTCTCAAAGTTATTTTATTAACTCAAAACCTCAAGACACTGAATTAAACACGGGGCCGCCAGTTGCATATTATCAGCATAAAACATTAATGAAGTCGAACGAAGCATAGAATTACATTGATTTATAGTTTTAGTCGTAGCTTAGTGCCTGGGCCTTGTGCTTTCATGTGTAGGTGACGTCCACTACACTGTGGCATGGCTCATAAACTCCACAAGACACGTCCAGGATCTGATGGAGAGCCATGCACCCCTTTTTAATATATCACTTGGCAAACATGTGTTCAATATAAAGCACCTTGGTTTATGAGGCGACATCACCGTCTCTCTCTCTGTCTGAGTCATTCATCCCCTCCGACCTCTGGGTAATGAGAACTGAATTATTCATTCTGCAATCCCTCTCCTGTCTCCACTCTCAGCCAGATGTTCCTGAAGAGGACAGGATGGATGGACGCCTGTTTGCCTTTGGATGTCTAGACCGCTTCTCAAGTTTCTAGACTTTCACCTCATGCAGTTGCAACTTTGACTTGAATGCTATTCAATGGAGTAGACCATATTCACACAGTAGCCATCTTGCCATTAACACCCCGAACGCCCAGGGTTATTTAATCCATAAATCAGAGCGCCCAGCGATTTATAGCAGTGGAGCACATTTAGAGACGGACCAGGTGCTATCCCGAATGTAGCTGAAATAGCTTGACAGGAGCCGTCAAACACATAATCTTTGCTTAGAATTGGATGGAATGATTTAGATCAAGAGTTATTAGTTAAGTAAGATGATAGATAATTTCTATCTGTTTATATTTTATGCTTGATTGACCATTTTCCTTTGACCTTTTGACCCTTTTAATCTGGTTGCCCCTGTGACTTCACGCTGTCTTTTGGCGCTTAGTTAGTGTTGTACAGTTTCTGTCTCCCTACATGAATTTGACCTCGCATGGCTATCTTATCAGCCGGGTGCCATAGCAACCGGGCCGGCACCCCCTTCCCTGACAAATTTATCCTTTGAGGCCTAGATAGACTTCTGTGTTTTGTATTTTTCCATTCCAGTACTTTTCCATACTTTGAGTACGATACTCCTCGGTCGTGCCACGTACCATTCTCCATTTTGTATTGTAGAGTATAAATACTGTCTGCCATTTTGGAGGCAGTAGAGAGAAACCATCCACCGACCCGGTCCCACGGGGCCGGGTTATCTGTATTTGATTGTAAATGCTGTGTTTTGTGAATCCATGTTCCATTCTCTCTGAAACGATATAAAACGACTAAAAACCTCCCTCTGCTATGGATGTCTCTCTTTCTGGGGAAATAAGGTAATGTTTTTGCTATATGGAGTAATCCCTCTGTTCATGTTTGCTAATTTACTTAAAGTATTTTGGTCAAAGCTAAAGTTAAGTATAAGTATTGTTATGGGATTACTCCTAAAAGTAAATGTACTCTGAGGCATCCGGAGCAGTTTGGCTGTGCTTCGGAGTGCACTCGCAGCTATAGCCTCGGCTAACGAGAGCTATTATTATTATTATCTTTATAGTTTACAGGGGCTTACAGTCCCCCCTGTCATTTTATCTCCTGATGGGATAAAATACTTATCAAATTGGTCCTATTCGAGTCTCCTTTGAAGTGCGTAAGTCTAATTTATTTAATTAGCTGTTACCGAAAAGGCAAAAAAGAATCAGATAAGGAAAAAAAAAAATTCCTTCTTCCTTTTTTTTTTTCCCCGAGAGCTCCGCTGAGTTATCTTCAGAGGGGTTTGTTTTAAGTCGGCATTATCGATTCAGGAACATTGGATTATCCTTTTGGGACACAGACCAGCTAATGGGGTTCGTGAATGCCTTCACGAACTGGACCCGTGGACCACGCGTGTCCATAAGTCTGCGCCATAAATCTGCTTCCTGAGATCTCTCTTCTCCGTCTCCTGCGCTATTCTTGAGTTAAGTAATCTATTTGTTTTTATGTTTAAACTGTTATTATTGTTTAAAAGAATTAGGACAGCTTCAGCGTTTATCTTATTTCTTTGAAAAATAATTATTCAGTGATTTGTGTGTGTGATTAGGGGGGGGAGGCAGTTTCTGTGGACGCATGGTACTGCCTATCTCTCTCTCTCTCCATGTTTCCTGTTGGGAGTCAGTCTCCCTGCCTGTGTGTGTGAAACATGTCTCTGTCTGTCTGGAAACATGTCTCTATACGAGGTTTCCATTGTGAATGTCTGCTCTGTGTTTCTGTTTATTCATGTGTTTCCTGCTAATGAATGTTTATAAATAGGACGTTTTTCGATATCTTGTGGAATATACTGGGGCTCAGCTCTTTGGAGGGGGTCAGTAGACGACATAGGGTAGCGATTTTTTTCCTTTTCAAAGTCTCGTTTCTGCCTTGAGTCGACACGAGGAGAGAGATGTAAATTTTGAATCATGAACATTCTTAGTGAAGTTGATAGTTAAATTAGTTAAATATTCATCATTTTGGCATTCCCCGTTTGCCACACATAGTATCATAATAATCTGTGTTTCCGGGCCTTGTGCTCGGCAGACTTTTCGGTGTCTCTTCGCCATTTTTCTAGTATATGCAACAATTTAGATTTAATACAGGGTACCACTAGTGTCTCAGATTAGTGTGCCAACCTCTGGAGCGGACGTGACTGCCGCTATTTGTTGTAAAGGTGAATTGTTTGTGTGCGGCAGTAGTCAAGCCACAGGCACATAGCGAGTCATCGTAATGTTTAGGAGTACAATGAACGTACTTTGAACATAACATGTATAGTTTAGGATTCAACGGTCGGCAAACCTCTCTATCTAACTCCATCTCTCTCTCTTATCCTTTTTGAAATCATGAGTATTGATCGAAGCAGAAGACAGACACATGTTTGGTGGGTAAAATAGATCTCTTAGATACGGAGAAACTTGGGGGTCTACCGACAAATAATGATCTAACTATCACTCTCTCTCTCTGACTACAAGAAGACAATCTCTCTCTAACTCTCTGTACCATGTGTTGCCAACGTAGGCCCACATGTTTGTCGAAGTTGAAAATTTGAAATATACATACTTTTTCTCTCTATCTAGATCTGTCTGTTTGATACGATGTTATTTTTATTAAGAACCATTTGTTCATTTATTATTCTCCTGCCACTCGCCTGATAATAAACTGTGATATACGTATATTAAGATCAACACCTGTTGTTCTAAAGATGCTCTCCCTCCATAAAAGTTCAGTGATATAGATTGTGGCGGGTTAAGAGTGAGGTGAATAGATATATAATGTGGTTTTTCATGTCATTCACCAGTTTGTACTTTGTTTTTGTTCTGTTATCTACAGAAACGGACTGACTGCTGTGTGGGAGTCTTGGTCGGGAGACAAGCGGAGAATTTCAAAGCCCACAACTAGGAGGGAGAGTCCTCTTTGCGTGGAAGTCTCTGAAAAGTTTGTGGTTGATTGTGGACTTCGAAATTCCATTCTTGTATACAGGGTTTGGCCCCAGACCCGACCCCCCAGCAGATCCGTCTAAATTCACTGTTTAGGCCCAACCCCAGAACAGTCTAACTAGTTGCCCATAGATTTCCCATTGGGAACAAATTTATTACATTTTTTTGTTTTTATGTTTCATGTTTATGTGGTTGTTGTTATTTTTTCCTTTCCTGTTTGCTAATTTACGCTTTCCAAGCTACGTTTAATCACCTCCAATTGTATTACATTATTGTTGATTTCATTTGATTTTATAAAAAGGTTTTAGTCATTTCATATTTCCCCTAAATTGTCAATATAGGAACATTTCCTTCTACATTTTATTATTTTGGTTTTTATCATCATGAGTTTGATTGGACTAGGCATTAGAATAACTTGATTCTATATTTTGACCTTTTTATGGTACTTAAGGGACTCCCAAAGACATTGTTGCGACATCGCGCTGGAGCGCATGCAGAATACCCCGTTTCCCCTCTCCCAGCTCTTGAACCTTGTCTGTTTGCAGAGATCGAGTGTATCTGTGAACCTGTCATTAGGGGGGGAAGGGGCGAAGAATCGGCTCCGACAACGAGCCCAAAAAAGAACTCTCGCAGATTCAGTTCTGACAACGAACTGATGACGAGCCAAAAGAAGAACTGCTCTAAAAATGAACATTCATGTGGTCAAATGACACATCTCGCCGGCCAGGTAGGCTGCAACGGTTTGCTGGGGTGGGTGCCACTCCCGAAGATCATCTCCATCATCATCATCAAAAGAGAAAAGCCATTTTTTCTCTTTCCCACGAGTACCATTTAATTAAGGATTTTATGCCTAGTAAAGTTGAAATCATTGTGTTTTTTATTTTTCATTGTTCCAGTAAAGTTTCCCCTGAGGTTTTGATTTTGTCAAAGGTCATATGATCATTCGCGCATAAAATGCGATGGGTTTGATAGATAATTTCTATCTGTTTATATTTTATGCTTGATTGACCATTTTCCTTTGACCTTTTGACCCTTTTAATCTGGTTGCCCCTGTGACTTCACGCTGTCTTTTGGCGCTTAGTTAGTGTTGTACAGTTTCTGTCTCCCTACATGAATTTGACCTCGCATGGCTATCTTATCAGCCGGGTGCCATAGCAACCGGGCCGGCACCCCCTTCCCTGACAAATTTATCCTTTGAGGCCTAGATAGACTTCTGTGTTTTGTATTTTTCCATTCCAGTACTTTTCCATACTTTGAGTACGATACTCCTCGGTCGTGCCACGTACCATTCTCCATTTTGTATTGTAGAGTATAAATACTGTCTGCCATTTTGGAGGCAGTAGAGAGAAACCTGCAACCATTCTACTAGACCCCCCCTACGGGGGTCTAGGCTCTGTATTTGATTATTATTGCTGTGTTGTGAATCCATGTTCCATTCTCTCTGAAACGATATAAAACGACTAAAAACCTCCCTCTGCTATGGATGTCTCTCTTTCTGGGGAAATAAGGTAATGTTTTTGCTATATGGAGTAATCCCTCTGTTCATGTTTGCTAATTTACTTAAAGTATTTTGGTCAAAGCTAAAGTTAAGTATAAGTATTGTTATGGGATTACTCCTAAAAGTAAATGTACTCTGAGGCATCCGGAGCAGTTTGGCTGTGCTTCGGAGTGCACTCGCAGCTATAGCCTCGGCTAACGAGAGCTATTATTATTATTATCTTTATAGTTTACAGGGGCTTACAGTCCCCCCTGTCATTTTATCTCCTGATGGGATAAAATACTTATCATAAGATTTTCAATCTCATCCGCTAAAATGGGGGGGAACATTTTCGATGACGTCCCACCGGAAAATAACATTGAATGTTGCGCAACAGACGCTCCCAGCCTGTGGAGCGATGCGATCGGTTTTGATATCAATAATCTCCTTCCTTTTTAGCAAACTCTGTCCTGAGCGCTGGGCGTTACTAATTGATTGAACGGAGAACTCTGTCCTTGCCGCTCAGGGTGTTAAGTTGCTCATGTTCACAAGGCAAGGCTGTAACGTTTTAATTAAGAGGCGTTACAAGCAAGTTTAACATGCTGTCTATGATGCTGGCCTTTTTCATGTTTCATTTGTAGTTGACCACTTCAGAGTTCAGATTCAAAGTTCCAAGAACAATTATTTCGTTTTGACTTCACATCATCAAAATAAATAACAAATAGCAAAAAGAGCCAACACATTGTTTTATTCACCATAAATGTTTACTGTACTCCTGGGAAATTATTTCTGATACATTTTTAATCTTTAAACGTTTGAGGAAGTGATGACTTTTCAAAAGTGCTTCACGGTATGCTAATTGAGCGATCATAATTTGTCTTTCAGGAAATGTATTCCTCTGGCACAATCCTGTACATTTTGATGAAGTAATTATTGGCAGCGCATTTATTTCTATAATCTTAAAGTGTCTTCCTTGCATGGAGGGTCTATATTCTTGGATGTTTGGAGTTGTGCATATTAGACAGACAATCCTCTGCTTAATGCTTTTAGCCTGTTAAACTATCTAAAAGAGAACAGATGGGCCAGGAAATGAGATCAGGAAATGAGACTGGAATTTGACACCTTTGCTTTGATGCTGAATTGACTTGTAATGTTTAAAGTTCAAGGAGGTTAACAACTTTTCTTAAACCACCTCCCCCAAGATTTTTTTCCTTTTCCCTGGTATGCATACTTGGCTCTGACCAGAGTCAAATAGTATTTGCAAATAACGCAACTCATTTGTTTCAAACTGTCAGTAAAACAGTAAAACACTGATGCATTCCAGGAAAATACCATGCTGAGTATGCTGACTTGGACAATATTCAAGTCAGCATAGTATTTACATTTTTGCTATTTGGAAAATTAAGGTGATGGTTTCATCTATGGTAAATTGGTGAAGTACAGAAGTTGGCATTTCCAAATACCATTTGATCCTGTTTCTGACAGAAACCTGTTTTTTACACATCAGTTTAACATTAGGTCATCCTGTACAAGAACTAAGTGTTGTGGAATGTGTCTTGTTTGACTGTTCGAAAGGCCTTCGTGTGGGATTGCATGATGCTATCCAGATTGGATTATTATGAGGTCTGTAGTATCTTGCTGTTCTCTAGGGCTCTTAGACTAGATTGTTTGATCTTTTCCATGTAGCACATTGTCAAGCTAACTTTATGTTGTATTTTAGCAACATACACATAATCTTATCTTATCTTCAGCTATCTCATGTATCCATATCTTACCAGTGCAGTGACTAAATGTATTTCTTTTCTAATCTCCCAGTGGAATCATTTCAGTTGTTCTATCTAACTCTGCAACAACAACCAACATGGTAGGGGGTTGGGTATTAGTTCAGCCCACTGCATCTCAGTGGGAAACGAGTCCCAGGTCAGTGCCCCAGCATAATTAAATGTTTCCTCACTTCTGTGGGCTCTGGAGGAATGCATAGCATGTGGACTGTGGAATATAGGCCTAATGGCTGCGTTCTTAAGTGGTCCGTGGAGCACTTTGTGTGATGGATGAGCACAGGGGCCACACTGTGGAACCAGGGCCTCACAAGAGGCCTTGTCTCCCGTAGTAGACCAGGAGGAACGATGAGGAAGTGATAGAAAAGGAATGACCTGCCCCGATGGAAACTGCCTCTGCATTTGATGATCAATGTGTCCCTTGCTTACTCTTTATGTGGCTGGCTTACCCATGATCATGATTAAATGCAATCTATACTTGACCTTGGTTTCAGATATTTAAAAGTAGTTAAACAAATTATGATGTATGGTATGGTTCTCGTGTTTACATACTTATTAACCTTGTGAACGTAGAACTCTATAACGACATGCCTGAGAATCTGACAAAAAGCAAGTCGGTAGCACCTCTCAAATATGTTCTCAGAACTTGACAAAACAAGTTGGTACCATCTCTCAAATCTGTTCTCAGTAATTATCTTTATTATCTTTTCAACATTTCTCTGTCTTGATTTATTCAAATGTTTTTGAGGGCCGCTAGCCCCTCCTATATTCAGCTATTAGTGTAGATTTTCGTCTTACACAAACATTAAATTCCCATTGACAATGAATGGAGAATTTACATATGTGTCTGAGAAAAGATAAGATCGCCCATCACTTCACATGGGTGTGATTTTTTTCAAATACAATACAAAAGCTCTGAAAAACAGAAAGCCAAAGTTGTGATAGCGATGGGCATGACCAGAACATAATGGACCGTGGACCCCGATGACTCCGGGAACAAGCTGGATTAACATCCGGATAGATCAGCTATTTTTACAATAATAACCTAATGACCTGCCCAATTAATTGACTATTTTACAAAATTATTGATTTCATCCATTTTTTTCTTTAGTGTTGCAATCCTACCACTGATAACTTCCGTCTACATGTGCCCCATTAGAGCCTACATTAGAGTGTGCTCCCTTGGGCGTTTGTCACGCTCGTCTGATATCGCCTCGTCAATCAAGAAGCAAGCTTCTCTGATATGCCGAGTTAGCTGACTTGACCAAACGACACTTCATCTCTCATTAGTAGCTGATCATTACACATCTCTTTTGAGAAGTATTACAACCCCTAGAAAGATTATCATCAATATCATCTTCCAATCTACGTAGGTCATCAAGGGCTGTACTAACAATAAAAATGTGAATACACTTAAATATTTAGTATAAATATATATTTTTCTTAGCTATATGCTATCACTCATAAGGTCTTTACACGCCATGGAAGGATTAGCACATCTTATTTCCAATCAATGCAGCTACACATGATTTCTGAGTGAGCTTTAGGAAATCTATATACAAGCACACAGGAAAATGACAACAAATTGATTCTTACAATGTAAAGAAAATCCATTAATTTCATAAATGTACAGTTTCTTCATGTTCTTGTATCCTGCTATTATTGTATCATCCATTAGCATTACCCCCACTTCCAACTACTTTCACAGCTATTAGCAATACTGTTTTATTTTATGCTGTTCCTAAGCATAATTGTTTTTATTAAAAAAACACAAATATCTGCGTGCTCTTAGCAGTTAGCACCACAAAATGCTGAAGGGCCCTTTTGAGGCCCATTAAGCTCACATGCATAACTTTTCTCCTATCCTACATCAAAGGATATTCACCCCTGAAAGGCGACAGCTGTGCTTCTTATATTGAACCATTTTGAGAAATGTATCTGTCCGTCCGTGTCACTGTCATCTGATAAATAATTAACCCAATGTCTGTCTGTCTGTCTGTCCTAGACACCTACTCCTCGCTTGCCCAGGTTATCTGCATTTGAACCCAGACATTGACCACTCCATTATGCAGTGACTCTCTGAGCCTTTTTTCCAATAGTATATAATAGTATAGTATTTACTAGCTAATATTCACTCTGTATTTCTCCATTTTAGATCACGTGACAGAAGCGGTTGCGTTACACCATCATTCGTTGCCTATTGAATTTTGTTCCCTTCCGGCCGCAGCATACCCTCTGGACACTACAAGCCTCATAACAACACTGCTTACACTCACGTGAACTCACTCGTGTTTTTGGCCTTCAATCTGTACATTGATGTGACGTCCACAAACGAGTTGTGTGTGTGTGTGTGTGTGTGTGTGTGTGTGTGTGTGTGTGTGTGTGTGTGTGTGTGTGTGTGTGTGTGCGTGTGTGTGTGTGTGTGTGTGTGTGTGTGTGTGTGTGTGTGTGTGTGTGTGTGTGTGTGTGTGTGAGAGACACCTCTATGAGTCTGACGGCATGCTTGGGGGTCCGCAGACCACCTGCCTAATAATACGATTAATTTTGTGCCCATCCCTGTACATAATTTGATGTTCATATATTGGAACGGGTAAGGATTAGTCAGATAAAATGTGAGTACGGAACAGTTCCATTTCCTATATATTTATTCTATAACACTTGTACAATAGACCCTTTTGCTTATGCATACATAGACGCACGCATGCACCATCACACACACAAGCATGCACAGACACACACACACACACACACACACACACACACACACACACACACACACACACTAGTATACAGACTGTATGCTGCTGTTCTGTCCAGTCTGTCTTTCTTTTGTGCGATACTGATGAGTACAAAATAGCCTGTACACTTATCTGTATGCTCTTCTCCTGCACACAACGATGTGTCGAAGAGAGTACGGAAGTGGCCTTCTCTCGATGGCGCCTCCATGTCTCCGCTCTTGTCACACAGGGTCTGATGGTGTGTGTATCTCTTGTGTGAGTAATGATTAACTTGACCCCCTGCTGTACTGAACCAGGCTGCGCTCAATTCTACAGCTATCATGTACCATGCACGTACTATATACAGTACGTTTCCCCTGGACCAGTGGTGCCCTGCCACAGCATGGGCCAGCATGGCCTCGTGGAGCGTGGACACAGCAGGCCTTGTGTGATTGTGCCCATGAATAGACTGTGGGGGCAATTGTTCTGGGCTGCTGTTGATAGTCTATCTCTAGCCAGTGCGGTGGTTGATTCCTGAAGATAACAATGTGTTCCAGCTCCAGCAGAGTGGGCGCATCTTTAAAATAGACCTGTAATCATAGACCCAGACTGAAAACACGTCTCATAATAGAATGCCCACAGAACCCAACTTGCGAGGCAGACTTTTCTTTTTTGTCTCATGACTTACTTTCCTTGGCACCAAAATTACAGTTGGAGTGTTTAATCATATTTTAAAGCTCAACCGTAGCAGCGTATTAAGTTGTTGATGTCATCTTGAGACATAATTGTACCGTCTATAGGCTATTTAGCTAGACTCATTTAACACTGCCTCACTGCCTTCAAGTATACAATGTTGTGTTGCATATGTTGCAGGTGTGAAGGACAACATTCTGCATCACTACCCAAGGCAATTTTTTTTGTTTTAATCTAGTCTTGGTATTCCCTAAATTATGTAAAACTAATCATTTGTACTCTTTCCACTGGGTCTTGTGTGTTTAATTTTAAGAAACTGAAGGTTAACAGGCTCCAGGGGAATACTTTAAAACTTTGTAATTTGCTGTTTAGTGTGAATTATAAATAAATAAAATCCACCAGCTCTTACTTGGGTATTATTAACACATTGACATTTCTCTTCTTGTCTAAGAGTGGTCTGACCTTTTACGTAGGGAATTGTGGCATTGCCTGCATTAGTATGTGCATATGCCTTTAAAACAAGGGAGACCCTCAACCCAGCAAAACAAGCTAAAACCATTCTTCCTCCTCCCTGCCATAGCAGCAGTTTCCTATAGGGATATAAAGTGCAGTAGGCTATAGAACAGGGTTCCCCAATAGGCGGCCTGCGGGCTCCCAGATATAAATGGCATTAAATGGGGGTCAGTAGCCTATGCATGACAAACTGGGCCTCCTTTTCAAATGGGGTCTTGGCAAGACCTTGACCTCACGTGCAGACTCGGCCCCCAGCCTGGTATCCTAGTCAAAATATGGCCCTTGAGGAAAGTTAATTGGGGAACCCTGCTATAGAACAATAACTGAACTAAAAGTTGTAATCCTATGTGGCAATTCAGAAGAACAGATATGCAAATGGAATTGCCATAGTAACTGTATTGTTCTTAATGCCAGAGCAGAGAACGGATTGACTGACTGAAGTATCTGATTTCTCAAGAGAACCTTAGCCCACCTGGTCGAGATGGGAGCTTTGAAATACTTCTGAGGAGTGGCAGTGAGGAGGACGCAAAAACACTTTAATCTTTCAAGCTTGATTAATGCTTTATTTTCCTTAAAGGAAAAAAAGTGTAGGGCTGCTGATGCAGACAGTAAGGATAATAAATCGTGTGTGTGTGCGTGTGTGTGTGTGTGTGTGTGTGTGTGTGTGTGTGGAATTAAGTTTTCTGACAATTTGTCAGATGGGTTGGCATTTGGATCAGCAGTCACTCTGATGGGCAGCGATATGTAATCACAGTGCCACAGTATGTCTTGTTACTTTCAGTTTCTCATTCTATTTCACTGGATTACTACTCCACCTATTCATTTCTGTGGTTTTGTAACTGTTGTGGGAATATGTAGCATGAATATCAAGAGGCACTGTTCTATGAAGTTTTGATTTGAGTGAATGTTAACACAAAGACTCAGTAAGAGAGGAAATCTTTATGCTATGACTATGTGGGTGGTCCGTCTCTATATTCTGTGAGCTTTCGTTATCATCATTGCCTGAAGCTAATATTTCTCTGCATTCCATAACAAAACGGCTTGCTTTGGCATAGGCTAAACTAGATCATATTTTGTTTTCATTGAACTGCAATCAATATTTCCATGAAGTGGATGGACCCATTCATAAACTGACAACCCGCACACTTCTCACATGATCAGCTATAAGCATCAGCACTTTCACTAGGATCCTTATGTTACTCGTGTTGCTATGCAAACAACCACAACTATGATAATATAACTGTGAGGGTAAGCTGATCTTGGGAACATTTCCTCTTCTGGTGTCCTCCGTTTGTTTATGAGTTTCCTCTCAGGCTTCAGCCCTCGCTCATAGCCAAGCACAACAAGGCTTCTGATCCACCAGAGGAAATTAGAGCATGTCACCATCGTTGAGACTAGGACAGGAACTCCAGTAGCGCTGTTCATCTGACAGCCAGTCCACAAGGAAACGTGCCTCTGGCAGGCTCTCAACAGTTGTTGACTTCTGCATGTATTTTGATAGGTTAATTAGGGGTGATGGAAAATGTTATTTATTATGCTTTCATACTGTGGGGATGTTGTGTCTGAGATTAGTAGGCATTTGATCGGTATACATGAAGGGAATTGTTGCCAATATTGTTGGAATTGGTGCTCGATCACAACACAATACATTTCTTCATTATTGTTGTCTATCTTGTGGAATCACTGGTGAAGTGTCCATATATAATTGAAATAAACTTCACAGTGTTTACTTTTACAATACAGCCAGCCTCTGTTGACGTTCAATAATTGCTTAATAAAAGCTGGAGTAACTCTCTGACAGGTGTCACAGGTTGGTGTCAAGAGCCTCCAAAGTGTCATTCCAGAGCCTCCAAACTGTTATTCCAATTGTTTGGAAAGAAGATTTTCAAAACAGCCTTAGGTTTTCCATTGAATATGCAAATGATAACTGTCATTCAAAGCTGGCTTAAGTTCTAGAAGTGAACTTAAAAATGACTTGACATTTCACACATGATTTTTACATTATTTTCTCCACTCTTATATATTGAATAATTGTGTCCTAGGTTCAAGGTTCAAGGTTAGCTTTATTGTCCCTTGCGGGAAATTGGTTTGCAGCCAGATCATAGTAAAAAATACACACAACATTCAATACAAGACTACATCATCAAGTAGGTTCCATACCACCAACTCAAATGGATTCTCTCCATGTGAGACTCCTGTGTGCATTCAGCGGCAATGTGTCTGCCACACATGTTTCAGACTCCTCATCCTCCATCGACAGGCTGCCTCTTGTCACATTTTTCAATTAATACATGATTGCAATTATAACATGATCTGCCCTCTCTGCTCTCACCATTGTGACTGAATCCATCTCTCCTTCATCCCTCTTCTTCCTAGCAATAGTTACCCCATTTATCAATTGCTGCAGTACGACGACTTTTCTGGTTAATCGTTTTGGGATGAAAATGGCTCTGCAGTCTATACAGTGTGGTGTGCCATTTACTGTACAGTATGTTGCGGGGGGGGGGGGGGGGGGGGGGGGTTAATTCCTGCTGGGAATTGGTTGACCTTTGTTTCCAGACGTCTTACCCTTTAACTCGGCTTCATTATATCCACCGTTCATCCCTTTATTAAATGTTCTGGAGTCTGGACTGTAGAAGTCTCATTACTCCCCCGTGTGACCTGAGATATATCTGATCACTGGCCTCATCAGTTTTTCATGGCTCTAGCTGTCTGGTCAAATAACAGTAATTTCACGAGAACAGAACGAAGGAGAACAGAACAACATGCCTGTCTGTCTACCTGTCCATCTGTTTGCCTGTACTGCAGGGACCACAAGTCAGTACCTCTGTTATAAGTTACAGCTGTCCAAAGGGATATACAAAACAAAACAAGGACTCTGCTAGCAGAATACATCATCTTATTGCAACATCCAGCCTGCGAACTGGTCATACTGATGAAAAAGTAAAAAGATGGCAGGGGAAAGGTGTGGTCCTCCTGTTCCTTCGAAATTAACAGAAGATAACAAACCTCCAGATGGCTGTATTTGTGGAGGGATGAGATGCATAGTTAGACAGCCACACTGACCCAAACAGGTTCCATCCATCTGAGATGACACAACAGCAGATGTGGGAAGCTAGGGCCAAATGTCAGGGCCTGTGAAAACAATACAGAAGGTGCAGCACAATGCCCTTCCAAAGGACAGAGTTACTGTCCAGCCACTTACATGCACATAGGCTAGTGGTTCGGACAAATGGCCTCTGGGCCTACAGTGAACTGTAATCAAGTTACGTTGACATCTGCATGGGAAAAGTTAGCTAATAAATTCTTCCACGGGAAAGGAATGAACGTTTACAGTATGTAGCAATCTGAGGCCAGCTCAGGACATAGTGATGATGTCATAATGGTTTAGGAAGTGCATAGTGGTGTTTGGCTGTGGGCCATTACCGGGTTTGACGGAATATTCCATTTGGACCTTTTACTTGCTAGAACTGAGCATACTCCACTAGTTTAATTTATGTTTTTTACTATATACACCGATTTGTTCTTTTTAGGCAAGTCGGAGCATAATACATAATACAGAAATGTTTTCTCTCTCTGACCACACTCCTTTTAGACAGGGAATAACTTTGAATGAATTTTGATACCCCTTATATTTAAACAACTGCTGACCACACTCTTTTTTTAGACAGGTAATAAGATTGAATGAATTTTGATACCCCTTACATTTAAACAACTGTGTCATGGAAGCAATACATCAGTTTTATCAAGAAGAACAAAGCCTAATTTATTTCCAGTTCAGTCAGACAACTCACGAATAGATTAAACAATATTTATTGAAGAATGAGTAATGAGTGTGCATATGATATTTGACTTGGCGTTCGGCTCTGCTGGATTTCTCCCTGCTCGGCATGATTAAGCAACATCATAAAACATAAGAGCAGGGAGATAGATATACAATAACCCCCCCATGGGGAGCATAGATAGCAGAGCCCACCGGTGGTGCTGGGGTGGTGGTGGGAGAAAACATCGCATACAACCGGGGAACCATGAGCAGAGGAAGGCAGGAAGAGCATGGAGTCTAGTGAGCTTAAGTAGCCTGCCCACTTAGTCAGCTGACTGCCGCATCAGCGAATGACGTGAGAGACTTGCACACACGTATACTCCCACATAGTAATGCAGCATGTTAACCCCTTGAGCATAGTATGGGCCTTTGAGCAAGCAAGAACCTCCCTTGAGGTTGACTGACTGAACTGACTCCGCCGCTCCGCGTGCTGCGTTTGATTTGTTTGGCACAATGTGAAAAAACAAACGCAGAAACGCAGCAATCTATATTTTGACAAGAACAATAAAGGCAACACAGTTCAGCACACCACTGCATAATGTTGTAACTCGAAAACAAAAACATACTCCCTTTTCATATCAATTTAGTTTACACATTCTGACAGGAAAGATATAAGAAAGTCAAAGCCCTGGTCACTGGCCGGTCTGCTAGGCTGTGTCTCTCTTAGGAAATGTTACGCTAAGCTTCTGTTGTTATTGGCGGCTACAGGGCAGGCAAACATACATTTTTAATGCATTATTTTGTTTCTGTCATCAACAGATGTGTGAAAGGAAGCCTGTCAATCTTGCCATTCTTGTTGACTCTAAAGCTTACACAACTTCTACCCTGAAATACACCGAAATAATTATCCTGCTCAGAATATCAGAAACGCATGACTTCCAATATCCACAGAACCTGTTTCCACTGAAATTGGTTGTTGGTTTGAAAAGGCTACGTAATGCATGGCATTGTTATTTTACATTGATTGCTATTCTTTTTCTGTCTCTTCAGTGACGAATAAGAAGCCGTCTTGTGTATCCATCACCAAGGTGAAGCAATTTCCAGGCTCTTCTGCTTTCGCCAAGAGGTCACAGTGGACCATTGACCAGCTACGGCAGGTCGACGGCATTGACCCCAACAGAGTAAGTCAGTGACTTCTAACCCTCTTAACCATGTACAGGTTAAATGGAAGACTGCATGCAGAACTCAAGTCACAATACAATTGATTTTGGTTTTTCAAGTTTGATATCTGTTGCTATAGCTGATATTTTCACGTCATGCTAAATTTCTATCTCTCTCCCCCCCAATGCACACAATATTCCTCTCTCCCCAAGGACTGTCCAGAGTTTGACCTGATGTTTGATAATGGCCACGACCAGTGGAATGCTAGTTCAGCGGGAGAGAAGTGCACCTTTATTCAGATCCTCCATCACACCTGCCAGCGCTATAGCTCAGCCAAGATACCAGAGTTTGTCAACTGTCAGTCCAAACTGCTGGGAGGTAAAAGATACTCACTACACTTACCATCACACACTGCACAGTACAATCCTCAGTGTTCATTATCCCTGAGAGTGTAAAATGAACACTGAAGATTTTACTGTGTACTCAAACCTCACATTAGCTCTGCAATGCTAAACTTGCCCATCTGGATATTGTAAAGGGAGACCATGAAAAGTTTTAAAAGGATCTCATATCCATGGAATCCATGGAAAGGACCTTATCTGTGGCTAAATTAGCATTGTTTTCCATGTTTTTGGACTATATCTATGATATTTATAATATGCACATGGTTGAATAGCAAAAGATGGCAGGTGTGGGTGTATGTCAGACCTGACCAGCATATTACTAGCATGTACAACATTGTTTAGTATCAGTGTCATAATCTGCATCTGTTGTGTTCCTTTGAGATTTATTATTAATATTTGCCAGATTGGACCCCAAGGCACAAATGGACTTTTTTTTGCAGCATTCCCAGTTCACTAGTACCAATACATATTTATTTTCTACTGTAGATACTTTTATTATTATTATTAGAAATGTTTCACCCTACACTGTACCATGTGGCTGCCAGACTTCCTTCAACGCAACGCAACAAGTCTATCATTATTATTTAATCCAGATATTAATACTGTAAGGCTGCGAAAATCAGTCCATTGTGGATAACCCCTTATCCCTGAAAGAAGCATGAATGTATGACTCCTCTAAACACAAAACTAATTTCAAACTGATTTTACTCACACATGTGAGTGCATAAGTGGTCATTTCCTGTGCATGTGTGTGATACCCCAGAGGTGTAGGCCTTAATCAGCTATCGATCTGTTTACCCGCTGGGCTCATCTTTGAGCAACACTTGAGGCTTCTGTATTATTTATGGATTTATTTTTGGAAACTCAACCCCACCCCTCTGTACGCTGAGTCTCTATATCCGACTCATACAGGGGGGACCAGATGGGGTGTTCGAGGCATCAAGCCACAGAAATGCAGAGAATCAGGAAAAACTGGAAAATAGCGTGGTACACACCCATTCACTCTTTCCAGATTCAAATCCCAATTCACCTCGTCAGTGAACTATACACTGTAAAGTCCTCAGTATAAACCCATAAGGGTCCATTTGTATTTATTTTGTCCATTTGAGTTAAATTAACACTGAGGAATTTACTGTGCAGTTGTTTTGTATTTCTTCGTTGGTCTGTAATGATGTTAGTACTTCATGCATTTGGTTGCCCAAGCTGTCAACACACTGTAAAATAGTGAGAA
Source organism: Protomyctophum parallelum (assembly GCF_964188405.1). Lineage (NCBI taxonomy): Eukaryota > Metazoa > Chordata > Actinopteri > Myctophiformes > Myctophidae > Protomyctophum > Protomyctophum parallelum. The sequence goes on along the minus strand of NC_139718.1, from coordinate 22,470,248 downwards.
TGAATATAGTTTGAAATGCCAACAGAAATTGAAAGCATTACTGTGTGTAGACATACCCAGCAGACGCTATTGCAGGGGTTTGCAAGTGAGCTTGACCTCAGGACAGTTATGTTCTAAGCCATTTGATGGTGGGTCCGAATATAATCAATGGCTAATTTAAGAACTGGAACTTGTGATAGACTGCCTTCAACACAATAATAATAACCTTACCATACTGCTATAACAGTAAAGATCTGTGTGGTATAATGCATACTGATAAAACTGTGTATATAATCAGATGTTACAGGTGCAAATAGGAATGTGTGTGTAATCATTTTGCACAGGCCACATCCTTGAATGTAGTGTAATGTTCAAGGTTTTTTCTTATACACAGTGTAATACTTAATCACTTAAACTGCATATATTATCCGGAGTCCTCCAGGGCGCTATAGTTGATCCATTCCTCCCCCCTTCATTACAATACGTTGTGAGCTTGTACTGTAGATCCACTAATTTTTGCTGAATGCTCGCCCCAAAATAGGCACAATAGGGTTCAATCATGACATGTGGATAGCTGAATAAGGCATGTGAAACACAGGTTTTTTCCCCATCTCAGTCTAAGGAGGAGGGCTGACAGTGAAAACAGACTATTCAAATGAATAATGGAAAATCCTACCCAGTTTCATCAGTGTAAAGCCTTGTGTATTATCTGTCCACATCCACTGATTGCACTATGAGGGGTTCAGCTCCACAGTGTGTCCTGCTGCCTAATTCATGTGCCAATCATTCACTCTCAACATGGATAAAAGCATAATAAGCATTCTTTAGATAGGGTAGAGTCTGTATTTGGACATTACAGCCTACTATATTATGTGGAACTGTCAATAAGATATTGTAAATTATTTACCAAATCTTCTCAGTCAGATATTATTGCCAGCGGGCTGCCTGTTGCTGCTCTATAGTGTCTGTGGGGGAGGAAATACGTCCAGGACTTTAAAATATGTGTGCATTTACACAATACAATCCACAGTGTTAATTTTTTTAATAACTAGGCATTAGTTTTGTGTATTTTCAAAATAACTAAGTATTTTCGTGAAAAATCTTTAAAAGTAGTAGCTTGTAGATATTCTGTTTGCTATTTAACTATGTAAAGTACATACATGTATGTATGTATGTATGTAAAGACGTGCACGAATGTGTTAACTGACTCTGTTCAATACTGTCCCTGACTAATCCATATTACAATAAAACAAAACCTCAATCTAACACTAAAACCAATGAACTGAACTAAAACTAAGCACATATATTTAAAACCAGCCTAGTAAACCTGCATTGAAAAGGGATCAAAGTCAAAATCAAATAGAAAAGAAAAATGCAAAACTATAATGAACTTGGTACACACTGTCAACTTCCCCCACTTTGTTGGAAGCAAACTAAAGCCAAATGGATCAGATAGGGATTCAATCATGTTTGTTTGAATTTGATGTAGAAAAGATTGCATTCATTATATTTCTATCTCACATCCAGTGAGATGCTGTTGGGTGGATCAATAACATATTTTTGAAGAAGCAGTCCCCCCCCCCCCCCGGGCTGTTTGATAAATCCAGAGATGCTGTTTAAAATATTGTGCTTTTTACAAGATAAGGGACACTACATGGAGTAAAATTGTATCTGTTCCAATTTATTTCTTGCTGCAAGCTGTGTGTGTGCGTGCGTGCAGAATGCTTCGTTTGCTTATGGATGTTACCCTGACATCACCCTGACCTCCCTCCCACTCTGCAAACCATGTCCATATTTACCTCATTCACACTGACCCTAATGAAGTAAGTGTGTGTGTGTGTGTGTGTGTGTGTGTGTGTGTGTGTGTGTGTGTGTGTGTGTGTGTGTGTGTGTGGGGTGATGTCAATGAAGTCTGGAGGGTATGATTCAAATGCAGATGTTCCACCTCAGCCACACGCCTCCTTATTGTAGACTCGGAGGACTTAGACGTAATAGGTTACAGATCTCAGGTTCTTCTGCCGCCCATCATTCTGTATGGCTGCAGGCAATTTAAGAAGCCGTTCTCTGATGTGTGTTGTATAAGATGCGAGGAAGATTTTATATAAATGATGTTTCCCGTGTTGTTTCCTGAGTTGTGGCATTATGTACAGTATTTAGTCCAACCTGTGCTTTTGCCCGAAGCTATTTGCATTTATGCATTTGATGTAAAAGACTTGCCATTATGTATGCAGATGCAAGCCATTGTGGGTTAGGGTTATGGATCTGCGTATAAATATAGACCCGGTTGTGTGTGTGAGAGCCGTAGGCAGGGTTCCTACGCAAGTATGGAAAAGTATGGAATTTCATGGAAAGAAATGCTGTTCTGTTTTCCCGGGCAGGGGACTCACCGGGGAGGCCTTCGGTCCCTGCCTGGTCGGTGATTCCATCTTGTGCTGTCGCCTTAAGGCGTATTCATACTCCAGTTTTAGGTGATAAAGTGACCACCAAAACATGATGTCACGCTGCGGTGATAAGCCACTCACACCAGCACCGAAACGGTGGTCACCTTATCACCTAAAACTGGAGTATGAATAGCCCATTAGGTGCCTGCGGTGTCCGTACTCCCAGGTTAGGGCTTTCACTGGAAACGTTTCTAACGATTACGATTAGCTCAAATTATTGCGATCATGTAATAATTGTAAAAGCGCCTAGTGAGAGGGAGTTGAGTGTGTTTAGACACTGTGGGTGATGGACAGACCGACCACACTGAGACAGGAGGAGCAGAGACCGTGCCAGATTGCAGCCAATCTCTGTCCACTTCAGTTTAAGTCTCACACCAGTGCAAAACAAATATTATGACGCTGCTCAGGTGTGGGACCATAACTGTGGGGGTCACCTTCTACAGACGACAAAATTGGTAGAACTCCCCAGAAAGACAGGAACCGGTTAAGCCTGATTGATACTTAAGCGTACAACGCTATTCCATGTCGAAAATACTTGTATCCCAGTGCATTGTGAGCATTATTCACTATATTTGATCAGCATGGGACACTCGTAGGACAGAGTAGAAGTTTACAAAAAATTACAGTTAATAAATTGGACATTTTAATTATTTTTCATTCAAATGGAACCTGTCCATCATGGCTTCAATTATTGAATGGAATCAATAGGCTGGACTGTTTTAATAATAACATTGTGGTTATTACTTCAAGTCCTAGGCTTGTTACATTCATTTCACTGCCAAAGACTATTCAGTCTCGTTCTTACAGTATATACACAGAGTAGAGGCCGTATTGATGTAAATATACTGTATACTAAGTTATGGTTGACATTCTTCCTTATTAGGATTTGCCAGAGAGGTGAACTTGAACCTCTCCGCTACCTCTCCACTGGATCATCTTGACAGGCAATTATCTATTCCACTGAAGATTGCCGGTCAATACCATCTCCCTACTGTTGGCCATGTAAACACAGAAAAATTGCTTGTCACTTTGCCAGTGTTTGCAACAGTATGGGATGAGTTAATGAGCTTGTGCTGGAGATATATATAACGGCTTGGCATGACAAAGTTTCTTTAACCGCCGAGAGTAGCATATGTAACAGGTCAGCTCCATATATGGAGATCTAAGGGTTTGTGGTTTGAGGCCAGATGTAGAGTTGCTGTCCAATATTGATGAAATATTGATTACATTAGGGATCTCCATCCCTGATGATGTCGCATGATGTCACGACTCATGACCACATGGTCATGCCTGGGGGTGACTGACTGACTTGACGGGAAATGCACGTTTTCATAGTAAATGCGACCTGTGGTACACATACATAATCAAATATAAATAAATAAATAAAAGATACAGAGCCACCTCCCTGACATAACCCCCGGAGACAGTTTTCTTATTACGTGATTTATTAAGAGTTTTGAATGGGAAAATAATCTTCACGATCAATCCGTTTATGACGTCAGACTTAGATACTCCTATTGCAGGCCACTAGAAGATATCCTTCTGATTATACAGTATGAAGGCTAATTACCAGTAAGACGCCCTGAGGGAGAAAAGCTTGCCTTATTATTATCTTTTTCTTCAGAATTATATTTTTGAGTGGTGCAACCACTCCTACAACCAGCAATGTCCGTGTACCTGTTTACCTAGGCTGTGTACCTGTTTGTATGTATAAGTGAGCACGAGTATGTGACTTATTTATACCAGTAGGGGGCGCCAGAAACAGAGGGGTAGTGCTGTGTCTCTAATGAGAGAGAGAGAGAGAGAGAGACAGAGAGAGAGAGGGGGGGGGGGGGGGGGGGGGGGGGAATTGCACCACTCAGTTCACACGTGTGTGATTTTTTCTTTACATACAGTAAACATTCTCAGCTCACAGTAAAGTCCCAAAAAATTGCAGCAAACCCATAAAGCCAAGAAGAGAGATTAGCATGGGCTTGATACCCGCACATGTTTTTTGATCTTTGATGGACCGTGTAATTGGTCCAGAAATAAAAGCAGTATTGCTGGACTAATTGTGTAAATGCCTTGTTATCAGTGCAGACGCGGGCCGCCGGCCGCACTGCTTCACCCTCATTCCCAGCAGCTCCCCTGAGCCTTTCTGCCTCACTGACAATTGTACGTGACTGGAATTGTGAAAGAAATCTAGTTTGGAGTTGGCGAGCTAAGTCGATCATTTTTGATAGTCCTGCATTAATAGGGGAGGGGAACAAGGTAGAGGAGAAATATGTAGGGAAACATTTGTGTTATCAGTTCTATCAAGAGCACTGTAGTCCCTAGGGGAAGGTGCTAGAACCAGGCTGGATTGTCCAGTGAAAACAGACAGACTGATTGAGTTAAGTTGGAAGAAAGTCTTATCAGATTTGGCTCATTTCACTAACGTTTGATTCCAATAACATCATTAACCATGTACCTTTACTGAACTTAAAATATCCTTTGTTTTGTCAAATTGTGATTTGACACCGTAAAAACACAATAATCAACCACTGTTATTGACAACTGAATCAACACTGGTTAACTGTTGTGATTTGGAAACTAATTGGGATGAATATAGTTTAATAAATTGATTGAAGTTAACTAATAAAGTGACATTAAAATAGTGGTAACCTATTTTGGGTTTGTGTCTGGGTTTATGTCTCAGTTGAGACTGAGATTGTTGATCTGTTGATGTGTTCTCGCCACAGAAGATCCAGACGTAGACTCGGTTGTTTTCCGTTGTAAAGTCTTTATGAACAGAATGAGGAAAGGGTTGGTTTCCGGCCACAGTCATCTACGAAGACAAGGTAAGACAGGAGAAATGAACAAAGCTCCTTGAACTCCACTGACAATAATGTCTCCCTATAACTAACAGGTGGTATGTCAATAAGTGAGACCATGTACACATTTTCATTTAATTTGAGTGAGTGAAATTACTATGTTATGTTATGTCAGTACTCGGTTGTAACTATTTTGAGGGATGCTCAAAAACGTGTGTGTGTGTGTGCGTGTGTGTGCACGTGTGTGTGTGTGTGTGTGCACGTGTGTGTGTGCTCGTTCGTGTTCTACCCCAGATTTGAACCCTGGTCTCCAGTGCAATTGCTCAAATAAATAAAAGTATGACTGAACTAATAGAGCCTGCTTGCTCTGGGGTGAATTCTTATTTTGATCTTTAGGTCAACCAGAAATGGGATGGTGTCCAACCTACTTTGTAGACAATACATTTGTGTAGGAAATACATTTCTCAATAGTAGAGCAGGGACACCAAATACAACCACCAAAATTGTATAAGTTGTATTAACACACTCTACAGTACCATACCGATTGGACAAAAACAAAATATCATTTTATTCACTGAAAACAATTACATAATTGAGATAAATTGGTGACCATGAACTGATTGTACCTGATACTGTGTGATATAAAAGTGCACGCCACTTACTTATAAATGTCACCCACTGTGCAAATTCATTCATTCATACATAAGGCATATGTTATGTTCTCATTATAATTTCAGTACGCCAGCTTAGAGTAGACCAGTTACCCTTTAGATGTGTAGGCCGCCCAACATACAGTATAAATGTCTCATACCATATGTAGAAAACGTTTGAGATAATACTGTCAGCTCTTAAATGAAGCATAACACAATCAAGCCCTACAGCCATATCTGGTAAAACTGACGACTCTGATGGAACGTGCTAAAATGCAGATAAGTAGGTGGTGCAGATATTTAATATGAAGTGTTTATAACTCTTTCCCTTCAAACAACCACACAGAGGTTGCCTGGAGCGCTATTCTGGCACACAATGTAATAATGTAATTACTATATTATAGTAATTAACTTTGCCAGAATGGAAATCTGTATGACACTCTGTCAAGCATCCAGCATACTTTACTTCTTGTTTGCACACTTCTCTTGTCTTTATTCTGAACAGGATGTATAGCTGAATGCATGTACGTTTGAATGCATGTTTCTGAATTTTGTTTTTCTTTGTGCTTGTATTGTCATAGTTCAATGTGCCATAAGAGTGAATATGAATTTTTAGACATCCTCTCATGTTACATGATTCTGAGATAACAAGTAGACAAGGAGAGGGTGGGTTTTAAATGACCTTTTTCCTTCCTGATCCTGTTTGTTGATTGCTCATAATTCCTTATTTCAGAATTTGTTGTGCCAAAAGCCATTAAGCAATTGTTTAATGGACCCTCCCTGATTATATTGATATCATGGGGTGTAAAGGTCCTACTGCATTGTTGAAACAGGTCTGCCATGGATGTAGGACAGGTCTCAGCCACAGGGGGTCTAACAAAGCCTCTATCATATTCATCTACAGTATTCAAAATTTAAGAAAAGTCGCAAAAAAAAGTGTCAAAGTGGAAGCTGTCTAAGCCCTTCCTTAGCACAGAGTAAGACTGCTGCTCGCTTTGGGGCCCATCACACAACGCCACGGCGCATGGACAGCCTCAAGGAACCTAGCGTCGCACAGCCCTGTCCTCCAGCCTCAATGTCCACTGCTTGCAGGCACAAACTATTTGCTTCCACTATTTCAATTTACTTATTTATCTTCCCGCAGATCACGCGTCACAAGTGAAATGCATGTTGGGAGGGACACAGATTAATGTAAGGGTCACAGTTTTCCGTGCAACACTCCCCTTGCCTTACCCACCGCACTGGCTCAACACGGTCGCCTACCACTTCTCTCCTGCTTCTTTCTACCACCACCGCAATCTACAAAGCCATGCCAAAGTTATTTGCAACGTTGAAACGGCTCGCACGTCACTCAACATAACTTGGAACTACATGCGGGTGACAAACTCCTCCAAAGTTATTTGCAAAGTTGAAACTGCTCGCACGTCACGGTGACACACTCCTCTCCTCCACCACCTCCTTCGCCGTGCCAGACAACTAAAACAGGGTTTTTCGAGTCCCATTCAGCCCGGTGCCAAGAGATGCACTGTGGTGTTTCGACACCACAACATGGAATGCGCGGGTCCATTTGGCTACACTCCCAAACTTACATTACTGCGACAGCGCAATGACCGCCATCCCGTGCCGTCGGTAAAATAAAATGATAAATACACACAGAGATGCAATGACAGTTATCTATCTATCTATCTATCTATCTATCTATATCTATCTTATAACATTAATATAGTGCCCAAGTTCAACCCAACTTCACAACATCATCCGTTAACAATTCCCTTCCAATCAATGTGATCTATTATATCACATTACCCACACTGTACATAATGTCCTGTTCAACGGGTAAGGCCCTAGTTCATTATATTCATCAGTGTAGTCTACTGTAAATTTTAGGAAATAACACCCGGCTAACAAAGAATGAAGGAACATCTAACTACCGGTACTGTAAACAAGATAATGGAATTTTTACTCGTATAACAAGTTAGTTTTATTCTTGTGACAAAGTGTGTAGTGAACGAACATCGACTCCTACTTTCAAAGCATAAGAAAACACAGTTTTAAATACTGGAATTATCACCGTCATCTTGTTCTAATCTACTCCTACACATGGCTTCATTCGTCTCCTCATAGGCTCCCCAGATCAAGTCAGTAATTATTATTCACCAACAGTGGAGCCCACGCTTAAGCTCGAATGACCGATTTCGGAGAATCGAGAGGAAAATCACTTGGAGAGAAGGAACAGTGACTAGATGAATAAAGAGGAGCTGTTTTTTGGAGAGGGGAAGGAAGGATGATGGGAGTATTATTCTCCGAGGAAGAGAGGATTAAGAGCGATCTGTCTGAAGGTGAAAAGGTCCATATTCCTCCTGGAAGGGGGGGGGGGGGGGGGTGTTGGAGCCTTTAAATTCAAGATGAAATGAAAAATGCCATTTTAACCCTTTTAGACCATACCTACAGTGTACAGTAGTCATCCTGTGCACAGTGCACCCACTTAACAATCGTGTTTTCTTCCTGTGAAACAACATTATGTGTTAACCCCATTCCCAGTTTGATCTGGAAAATCCTGGAAAATAACTACTGTTGCACTGAAAGTATAACCAGAAGCACAGGAAGTACAGCGCTACATGTTGTCCAGCCTACTGGAACTTCCTGTAGCTCTGTACTTCCTGAACTTCTGATTAGATACTCTGGGCAATAGTTTTTGTACATCCTAAACATTTTCTTACATAGATAGGTTTGAATATCTACTCATCATCCAATGTTCAACTTCAAACTTTAATTCTCCATGTTTGTTTGTTACGACATCCCCACTTTACGTTCATATCACATCACCTTCGAACATTATGTCTCGCCTGCCTACCCTGTTTCACTCAGAAATACATGCCTTGTAAATGCAGATGAATTTTGATTGCAAGTAGAGTGAATGTGCATTGTGATAAGACACATCTCTGTATGATGCACCCTGTGCTGGGATTTAGACAATATTTGGATGGTCAAAAGCCTCCTGCAAATTGCTTTCTGCTACCTGCCTGACAGGCACAAGTACATGTTCTTCTTGCACAACATTAAACATACTGTAAGTGCTGTGCGTGAAAAGGACAACTGCGTCGAACATAAACTAGCAATGACACTTGCTGTGCGCTGTTTTGTGCTGGCCCATAGAGTTAAAATAAGCATACAGTATAGTGCGGAGACTTCATGCGTTATGTGCAGTGTGAAACATACATGAGTAATACAAATAATCACAATTGGGAAGCCGTAGATTTACACCCCTACAATACAACCTATACATAAATTATACCCTGCAATCAATATTAGTGTTTTTGTTAGAAGAATACTGACCAAGTTAGTCTAATGTCTAGTATGGTGTGCTCAAAGTAGTTTTAGTTTTGTCCAAATGAAATGGAAACACTGCAGGTATAAGGCATATCCTATCATCCAAAACTTCAGCAAATGAAAATGTGTATGCATGTTGATGTGGTCCCCTACTGCCGATAAGTTGGATACAGAAAGAAAGATTTTACTTCTCATGGACAGCAATCGAAACACTGTCTGTAGGGGACAGGCTAATTGTGGTCGATTTAGTCTCCCTGGGAGATTTGCTGTACAAAGCCATGTGTGTGTGTGTGTGTGTGTGTGTGTGTGTGTGTGTGTGTGTGTGTGTGTGTGTGTGTGTGTGTGTGTGTGTGTGTGTGTGTGTGTGTGTGTGTGTGTGTGTGTGTGTGTGTGTGTGTGTGTGTGTGTGTGTGTGTGCGTGTGCGTGCAATACTTCATCTTTGTGTATATCTTCACAGATTGCTTTGACTTTTACCAAGTTAACTTCTTTATAGGGAACACCAGCTGTCCTTTCCGTCTGCTTTTGGGCTGTCGTATAGCCCACTGCAATGATGCTGTCCCAATTATCTGTTAGTCAGCTGACCCACCTTGATTCCACAGGACATGGACTCACGATACTGGAGGTCTCCTGTGGGAGGAAGCAGAACATGGCCAGCCATGTCTTAATACAGTGTGTTTTCTAGCCTGTGCTCTGTCTATCCCTTCTGCTCAAACTCATTTATCTCCAAGATATACTGTTGAGTCTACAAGAAATACGATTTCAAATCTGTCTTAACTTCCCAGCGGGTATCTGTGGTGGTTTTTCAATTTCACTTTCTAAAGTGGAGACAATGATGGATAGTAATACATTTTTGATTTGTGGAAGTTTGTCACTAATTTGTGGCTGCCTGTTAATAACTGAGCCAGGAGCAGTATGGGTTGGCGCCCCAGCCTGCATCCTCTGTGAGGAGGAAGCCCAAAAAACCTTGGCTTTTAGGAGGGCCATTCGAGCCGCAAGTGGAGCCTGCAGTACCACCGTTGCCCAGGTGGAGCCATTGCAAGTGTCTGGTGCAACGCACAGGTCCTGGCTGTACTCCTGGTGAGAGCAGGAGTGGACCTGGTGAGACGTAGGAGGGGCCCGGACAGGAGTCAATCCACAGAGCCTAGTCCCTCCACATTCCAGAATTGTGCCTCCCAGTCCCGGCAGAGTAGTTCCGGAGTGGTTTCAACGGATTGTGTGGCCCTGGTCTTTCCCTAGTGGGTCTGATCAAGGGTAGCTACTGGGATGTAAGTCAGGACTTGATCACTCCGGTTGGGTCAGCCGAGTGTGGGGTATGATGTTCGCGAGACCCGAAACCCTGATGACCTTGGGATACATCACTGAGGAGGGAGGATACGTCCCAGGTGCATCCATGCGATGTATTTTCGTTCTTTCGTTCTGAACTTTACAGTATGTTCTATTATTGCCCTGGCTTCAAATAAAATCAGTGTGATGATTGTTCTCTGTTTTCTGTTTTGGTTTTGTGCCTTTGTCACTGTTTGCGCTCTGTGGTACCAGTCCGTTATTCCAGTGAATAATGGTTTGTTCAGAAACTTGGCACAGGAAACTGAAAGTCCCCATTGTCTTTCTGGCCAACCAAAAGCCAGTAATTCATATCGACAACAGAACGCAACTTCAAACGTACTGATGTTTTCACCAAGTGGCACACCGCCCTTGGATATCTACATAAAATGATGAATTATACCACACTGGGAAATAACCAGGGTAACGGCAACAAAGAGAAAACGTCTGGGGAAAGAATGCAGCTTCTGGTTTAATTGTTTGCGTGGTGCTTAATGGCAGCCCAAAGTGTAGTGTAGTGTAGTGTAGTTCTCACCCTCATTTCTACAGCCGAGTCTTCAGTGGCACCCACACACAGCCATAGGTCTCATGCCCTCTCGTATAATTACCATCTCTAGGAACATGGAGAGAAATCACAGAGCCGTTGCCATGGGTATAAAGCATTCTTGAATATGCTATGAGGAATGATGGGACATTCATAAAGAGCGACATTTGAATGAAATCTTATTGGCAAGAGAACAAAGACCATACTGTAGGTTGAGAGAGTACATAGGTGTGGCAGGTGTGTATGTTGCATATACACTATGGTATGATGGAAGTTCCATTCATTTGATCTTCCCTCACAGGGAAATAGTTTGGAGGCAAAACCCATTAACCACCTTCCTTCCCATGTCATAGCCACTAGATAGAAGTTAGAGATTACTCATTAAAGTGTTGCCACCTGCTATGAGACGTTTCAAAAACACTTCTCTTGTAGAGATAGACATTTTACTACCAGACATTCACCAGTAGAATCCTAATCAGTAATTCCCTGCTTTTCTACCTTTTTCTCTGTTCCATTTTTTCCTATATCCTCCCTTCTCGCCTGTACCTGCCTCCCACCATCTATGTCTCTTCTCCAGGTAACAGCATATTGCACTCGGCAGCAGGCAGTGTGACGAGTGCCGTACAGAAGGCCAGTCAGGCTCTGAACGAGCGAGGGGAGCGCTTGGGTCGGGCCGAGGAGAGGACGGCAGACATGATGAACAGTGCTGAGCAGTTTTCTGTTACTGCACACAAGGTGAGGTTTACATTACCATAATGCACTGCATGTATATACATTGCATGTATATTAGGCATACATATAAAAATGGCATACATATCTTCCTTCAGCACAATAAATTGCAGGTCTAACTTTGATGCACAGATAACATGGAGTCAGAAGCGGTGAAAGCTACAACCCGGGACTTATTTTAATGAATAAAATCATGCTGAGTTGCTGTGCTGAGTTAGGACTTAGGAGCCTCCCAGCAGTGTTATGGTCTACTCTGGGTAGACGATGATTCTTTTCTGTTCCCTTCATTTGTTCTCTCCTTCCAAGCACTTCTCCGTGGGTTTTTTACATTTTCTCCATTCATCTCTCTCTGACACGCCAGTAGGATTGATATAATGCTTAACGAGACCATTAGCGGAAAAGAGAATCGACTGCTCTTAGATTCTAAGTGATCTTCCTTTCTATCATCACAATAACATTCCATCTCTCACATACTGCACATTTTATACCCCTATCCTTGCTTAGGTGAAATCCATTTGAGGAGCCTACTATACAGTATACCCCTCGCTGTTAGATGAAAATACCAACTGTGCTGAAATTATAATACAAAAAACAAAAACTCAGAGGAATGCATTGTTTTCTTGAGACCAGATATTTTCATACTGTAGCATTTCTTGTGTGAAAATCAGGCGACCTTACACATCTTGCAGTTTACCCGTGACTTGTCTGTGACCGTGACATGGAGGAAGGCTTGATGACATGTCATACAGCATAGATGGTGGAAGGGAGTACCACATGTATTATAGAGGGACTTAAGAAAACAGTCGATTTAAATGAATCATAGCAAAAGGGTAAATCATATGGAGCATCAGCAATGTTGTTTGGGTCGCCTCCCTCTGCCTGCCATCATGCAGTCAATCCCATCTGCTGTGCTTCACATTGTTGTGTTCTAGTCATAGACCTTCGGTTGTCGATGTTGCTCTGCTGCCCCCACCTGTCAAAGCCGGATATTTCATCTCTGTTCTTCATACCACAGCAGAAGCAGCCTATAATAATCATGCTTTAATTTTATTACATGTATTTCCGACTTATACTTTATATATCCACAAAGGAAAAGGAAGACTGAATGTACATGCCGGGGGGGTTATCATTGCCTGAATATAAAAAGCAACCGATCAGTGCCTGAGGAATAAGCACATCAAAATAGCCATTACTCCTCTCTGGCAGTACAATGAGTCCAATATACTGTAGGCTGCATTCCCCCACTCTATTAGTCACTCTGCCAACTACCACTGTATTTTATAGCTTTCCCCAGGTGGAGTTATCAATCAAGTCTACTTTGTTGGTTCTGGTTGGCTAACATTGTGCTGATGAGGTTACTTAAAGTTGTGCCACTGCTATATTGGGAGGGTTTCTCACTGCATCGTACAACTTTACCACACTCAACTTGTGACTTTCCCCGTTATCTCCTTTTCTCTCTTTTTTTCTTCTCCCCTCTCTGCAGCTTGCCATGAAGCACAAGTCTTAGACCCAGGTGCCAATCGCCATACAGGAGATGGATTTAAGATTTTATTCTTTTTAAGCCTTTTAATACTGCTATTTGTTAAGATTGTTAAAGTTTTAATAATTTGGGGTTATAGTTTTCTTGTGCATCACATTCCTAACGATGAAGATGATGTGATGTGGCAAGCGCTGAGCAGAGAGGAAGAAGAGAAACTCTGTAGGACTATAAGCAGAATGTTTCATTTCATGGCTAACTTCTCTATTCTGTTAGCCGTAAAGGAACACCTTCATAGGCAAGCCACAGTGATCCACATTCACTCCATCCCACTTGTTCATGCCCCCATGCACAGCTACTGTAGGCCCACACACATACTGTACGCATCACCAATACAAGCTAATAATGACTTACTCAAGGCTCAAGTGATGCGTGAGTAGCAGTAACTGAACTTACTGAAGCCTGAAACAGTACTGTCTCCAGCAAGACAGACACACACACACACACACACACACACACACACACACACACACACACACACACACACACACACACACACACACACACACACACACACACACACACACACACACTCTGTCTCTGTCTCTGTCTCTGTCTCTCTCTGTCTCTCTGTCTCTCTGTCTCTGTCTCTGTCTCTGTCTTTCTGTCTCTGTCTCTGTGTGTGTGTCTCTCTCTCTCTCTCTCTCTCTCTCTCTCTCTCTCTCTCTCTCTCTCTCTCTCTCTCTCTTACTTACTTTTGACAAATGCTTTAATCTAGAGACATTTCTCACACTCTTTTGGGAGATGAGAGAGAACACACACCTCCCAAAGTGAGTGACATATTTACAAAATGAGAGTAAAGGTTTAACAGCTTCTGGTGTCCTTGGTCTGTTTGGCATCGTGACGTTCAGATGATCTTCTTCTAGTGATCTTCTTTCAAGTGCAAATTGTGCAATCGATACAGTATTAGTCAAACTTGTCGAAGGCGTTTTAGAATCTGCTCATTGGACTGACCAGAAACAAGAGGACATGTTTAGAGTGACACACTGTGGTAGAATAGTGAAGTGCATTGCTCCTTTGCAGGACTTGTCGACAACCATACAAAGGAATCCTAAACTTTTTAGTTATACAAAGGTGGGCAGGGATAGACAGCTCAATGGCATTGTAAATCAGCTTCAGCATTGTAAAAAGCATACACAAGCATTCTGTAATTCTTCTACTAGTAGTAATATCAATGTAAGTAGAGCTGGTTTGCCCCATAAACCTTTAAAACTACTCATGGCTGTATTTCTATTCCAATATTTCCATAGTAATAACTAGTATTTTTAGTATAGTATAATTTTAGTATAACTTGGATTGGTCATAATGGTTGTGTTCTGATGTACAGTACTCTGTCTCTGACAGATTATGCCCCCATCCCCTCCACCCTCCCTAATGGCAGCAGCAATGTGTATACTAGTCATCCTTCGTTTCTGTCGGTGGTCGCACACCTGACTGTGTAGCTGTTGCTTCCTCACTGGCAAGACCCTCACAAAGGAGATGTATTGGATTGTTACTTTTATATGTTGGATTTTATATTTCATGCTGTTACATGAACTGTTAACTCGCCTCGCAGAGGACTCTTGAGTTCATAATGAAACGTTCCAGTTGCCTAACTTCTAGTTCGCTTTTAGTCCTCTCTTAACACTTTGGATGTTCATTGTTTTAATAAAAAAAATATATTGAAACTAAAATTTGTATTTGTATTATGCCAATGTCCTGTTTATAACTAACGTTAACACCACCTTTCAAACTCCAATGGAAGCAAGAGGAAGTGGTATTTTTCATTTGATTTAGTTAGGTATGCTGTTCTGTTACAACACCAGCTGTCATGAGCTCTAATCGCTGTCTACATGTCTGTTACACTCACTCACTTTATGCTTAATAAATGCTCTTTATACAGTGGACTCTACTCTCCCATACACTGTACACACTTAATCTAGTGTCAAAACATCTCATCCACTGTCTTAATGCAATTGTTCTTTATTAGTGCCTTTTAAACTGCATCTCACCTCCGCTGCCATATTGAAAATTAACTTGTCTTGCTAACACTGCCTCAATTCATCACCAAAATACGTTGGGTTGTAGAAGAGTTAATTAAGTTCTTTAGATTGTGTGGAGTTTATACTGGGACTTCTTAAAGGAAAGATGAAAGAAGGAATGATGACAGAAGCCACAGCTAGCATGAATAGATGAGGTACATTCTTAGAAGCCAAGTTTTGTACAGTTCACACTAGTCATATCTGTTATTATCTAAGGTGAATATTATTCCAGGTTTGCGCATTTAAACATTTCTGAATGTTAACCACATGCTCAGTTTTATTGTCTGTCTTGTCTTGACAACTTTAATTTATTTCTTTCCCTGGATTACATTGATCTAAAGCGTTTGTTTTCCTCATAATTTATTGTAAATACAGTATACAAACATTTTGACAGGCAACGTTTGAATTTGTATTTGAGTTTTGTCAACTTATCATACAGGACTGTGTATCTCTTAAAAATAAAAATAAATAAAAATCCCTCAATGTGTTTGTTTTTTTACACTATTTGATACAAACGGATACTGATCTGCATACTGCAGACCTGCATATAGCCAATATACATTAGCAGAGAAGTCAAGACATTCACAAGATGCAATTCTATTCTACCTACACTAAGTATTCATTCTTGTTGAATTATTGCCATTACAGTGTTTATGTTAAGTATTAAAGGTTTTATGACATTCATTTTCATTTATTTTTCTTTTTCTTTTTTCTTTTAGGTTTTATGACTTCAATTACACCCAAAAAACCTGAACTTTGAACATTCAGTGGATTTTCTGTGGTCTGAAGTTTTCTTTGGGGTTTTTTGGGCCTTTTGAGCTACAATGAAAACAGGCAACACAGTGAAACAGTGACATCTGCTGGCAAATCCCATTGACATATATGGGATTTGCAGTAAGTGATGTCACTTACTGCCGGCCAGCAACTCTACATCTGAGCTCAAACAAATAGATCTCTATATCTGGAGCTGACCTGTTCTGACATTCCATTACGTTGATCCTTCCCCATCCATCCTTCCTCTTCGATGTCTCCCTTTTGACTGATACCTGTCCATTTAAACTTTAAAGTTATTAGTGCAGCCGGCGAAAACTAGAGTCCTCAACAGGCCTGAAAATTAAGGCCCGGCCCTACCTGGGCCCTCATCAAACCCTGTACACTCAAGACACTGCCCCCGCTGTCACCCTTAGATCTCCATATATGGAGCTGACCTGTTCTGACATTCCAATATGTTGATCTGACCTCATCAAACCATGTACACTCAAGACATGCTCCATGCGCTCGGGTGGCGCATTGGTAAGTACCTGCACACCTTCAGAGTCTCTGTGTTCAAATCCACCGCGGTGCATCCGGCTTTGCCAAAGTTTCTCAATCGTCGTGACATTTTGCTGAGGTCGGTAATGAAAACAATGTCTGTGTGAGT
Organism: Protomyctophum parallelum; assembly: GCF_964188405.1. NCBI lineage: Eukaryota > Metazoa > Chordata > Actinopteri > Myctophiformes > Myctophidae > Protomyctophum > Protomyctophum parallelum. Next base: position 22,453,484 of record NC_139718.1, on the reverse strand, counting down.
TTCATTCAAGAGTCTGCTTAATCGCGGCGCCCGCTGGGCTAGTGGTCCAGGCGCATGCTGAGGGAAGTAGGGGTGCTGGGGTGCTGGAGCAACCCTTCCCCCCAGGCACAGCCCCCTCTCGGACAGAAGAATAATAATTTTAATCTAAACAGATGTGTTACTAAGCCTAATAAATATGCTGTATCACAGTATCCGCCTTATCCTGGTTGTGTCAGTTTGCTAATGCGTGTGGAGAGGGAAAGTAAAAGCCACTTTTTTGGTGCCTTGCATGGTTTCCTCTGGCATCGGTGTATGAATGTGTGTGTGAATGGGTGAATGTATTGCACAATCTTTGTAAAGCGCCCTTGATGCACTATTTATCATTTACCATGTCTCTCCCCCTCTCTCCCTCCCTCTTTCCATGGTTTCCTCCGGAATCGGTGTATCATTTACCATGTTTCTCCCTCTTTCCTGTCCATCTTCACTGTAACTATCAATACAGGCACAAAAGCCAAAAACAAGAGTCTGCTTAATCATAAGGAGAACAATCTATTGACCACTTCCCCCAGTGGAAGTGGTCGACTAGAATCATTGTCCCTTGTCCCCTTGTTGGGGAGGCATTTTCAATACTTTATTTGATAGTGACAATGGAGAGAGACAGGAAATGCCAGGAGAGAGCCAAGGGCCCCAGGTCAGACAGAGCCTTAATGGTACAGTATGTGCTTTACCAGGTGTGCCTCATCCCTTGTTCCACACTAGCTCAATACCATGCACATTTAAAAGAACCTCTACACTTTGGTAAAGGTTTGGATTGTGTAGTTAGTGTCCTTGTTTCCTTGCTAACTCTAGTTGCTCCACTGATAAGAATGTGTGGTGCTGCAGGAAACAAAATGAGACTAATGGATCTTGTCAAAACAATCAATATTATATCCCCCTTTTCCGCTGCCCAACAATTAGTTCATTAATCATTCAATTGAAGATGCGGGTACCTACGACAAACAACAAGGGTGGGTTGTGTGTTTTTGTATGTGGGGGGTGTGGGTAATAACGAGGTAGAAATAGACAACATGATCAATCTTTACTGTCAGAGGAGGGGGACCTACAGTAAGTACCTCATAAAGAAACACATGACTCTGTTGCCATAACTCAGCATTAGTACATCCTGCGAATACCCTACTCTGTCCTACAACCTCCTCCTATATGAATGTGTCTGCTCAACTCCATCTTGCCCTCTCTACACTACATGCTATATTATCTAACCTACCCTAAAGCCTCACCTCCTGTTCTCATAAGCTACATACCTGACCCTTGTTTGGGAGTATCACGATCACGTACAATCGTTCCCTACAGTCTACACTCTACACCACTGGGCAGTGCACTAGAGTTTTGGAAAAAACCCATCTGTTGTGTAGCTAATGGTTATATTGCTCAGTGCTTCATTACATGTATTGATTGCTGATCAATAAAGAGGTGATAATCAGTGTTCAGTTTCAGTGTAATGGATACATTGATTGTGGCATAGAAGTGTGAATTAAAGCCCAGCACAAGCTGCTCAATTTGCTACAGGTAATGACGTTCTGTAATTTGGATACACCCTAGCTGCTCAGGCATGAAGCATCTGCCTAAATTGAGGTTGTCCATAAGCTTTTAATGAACTGGTGGGTGTGTCCACATAAAAACAACATTTTAACAAATGCTGTACACTTTTTTGAAAAAACATCTTCCTCCTTATATAATAATCCCTGGTGATGAAATCAAAGCACTCAATCTTTAATTTAATATCATGCACTAGTAGTTATATAGTTGTCACTGTTTCCAAATTAGCTCATTTGTAATGGAATCTTAAATTTAGACTCACTTTGATACATTTTCATGCATTGATGCAGCACTAGTATGGTGATACACATCAGGGGTCCCTTTCATGAATTAGTTTAGCACACAGCTTGAGAATCTGTCTAGGTGTGTAGGTGTCACCTTGAGAAGGGCATTGAGATTCCAGTCAGCCTGCAGGCTCATTCCATCAGAGAGATTTGGTGCCTTGTTTACAGATTGTCTGTCTGTCTGTCTGCAGATTGTCAGTCCCTGGCAAACATCTATTTAATCTGCCAAACTCCCAAAAGCAGCACCAGAGTGATTACAAGCATACACAGACAGGTCAGCAGACAGATTGGGGCTGCAGCACGGCACCTCTCTATTTCTCATTATCGCTCACCGCCACTCTCTGTAATGGTTTCTGAGTAGTCCTATTAGTCAAGAATGGAATGCACACCAAGTCAAAGTTTAATAACTGCGGCAGGATATTGCGTGTGCGTGTGCCCCCTGAGGTCTCTTTGGATGTGTGGGCTTCGCAGGAATTCTAGTTTATACATGGGCTATACATTTTGAAATTACATTCCGGAAAGTGAAAATGCTATTAAAAGTCCCTGATGTATAGGATATAATTAATTTAATATACAGTACTGTGAAAATGACTTTGGGCACAGCAGTGGCAAATCCAATTTAAAACAACCTTTCTGAGCAGTAAATGTTTGTTTGAATGTTTTTATATATAGCAATGACGTATACTTAAAAAGATGTTAATGCAATAACAAAACAGAATGTCTTCTGCTTTTAATTAAGTTGATTTTTCTTTACTGCAATACAAAAACACAATCACATAATTTGAGTTGTGAAGAGATTGGAAAGCTGTTATAATGAGGCTCTGTTGGTGTATACAGTACAGAATGTCACTGTCTGCAGTCTCTTTAAAAATTAGATCTCCAAGATCAAGAGGCACACACTGACTACATGCATGTGTTGTTGGTGTGCATCCTATTACTTACTTACTTACTTTATCCTCTTCGTCCCAGTTGGGGAGGCCAGACAAAAAGCAGCACTGGTGCTCCAGGTTGGGGATTGGGCGTGGCACTAACAACCCACCCCCCTGGAAACAAAAAACTGTTACAGAAACTGTGCATCCTATACCTACATTATTCACATTGTCAGCCTCACATTCAGTGTTCCAAAAAGTGGCTATAGGTGACCTTGAGATTTTGACTTGGAAAACTATTTTCATAGTATATGGCACACTTTCCCTTTTGTATTTTTTGGGAGTGTGTGGGTTGAAAAATGTGCTTATAGAGCATGTGTGCGTGTGTGTCTCTCTATGGTGGGGAAAGACTGTGTGGAAATTACAGCACACACACACACACACACACATTACAAGTTATATAATACTGCTGTCTACTGAATGATGGGAACACAGGATCTTTTTCTCATTTCCTGGAAATGAATGGTTATGGTCTGGACATACACGTTTTCTGCCTGACAGTGACAATATGGATCATGTGTGAGAGAGAACAGGGAGAATGTGGAAGTCACCTTGGCGCTCTGCCCACAGTGACTTGGCAGATGTGTGGAGAGGCGAAGTACAGAACAGCTGCTTGCTCTAAATCGGGTAGCTCATCCTCCCCTCTGCCTTTGAGTTCCTGTGGAGTGCAATGTCAGCCATGCCGGGGCCATCATTCATTATCCTAATCTTCAACCACCTCATGCACACCCGTGCGTGCACATTCACAAGCATATTGCGTACGCACGCACGCACACACACACACACACACACACACACACACACACACACACACACACACACACACACACACACACACACACAATCACCCTCCCCATCTTTTGCTCTCTGCATTATTTTAGCTTATTAAATTACACTTTACTTGTTCTAAAAGGGAGGAGACTTAGTCTAGATTGGCAGTTGATTGTGTTGATATTTAAAGGGTGGGGGACTGGTGTGTGAAGTACAGTAGTATATGCTGGTATATGGTTTCGGCAGGTTTATGCTCAGTTAAATGGGGAATTAGGGCCCGGGCCAGACAACCGATAGTAGTGTATTGTGTATATCAATGAATCCAGTGGGTTATGTCAGAGCAGGAGGGTAAAAGTGCTCCTCTTCTTTTAGTTACAGAGTATAAATACTAGCTTAGGTTCCTGTGGAAATTAGGTTATTCAGAAGAGAAATAAGACGATCTTTGAAGAAAAATAACTGCAGTGACCCATTTTTTTTTGTGGACCCTTGAGCCACTTACAGTATGTTCACTACAGTATTCTGATTGTCTACACAGTTTCTGGTTTAGTTTTGTACTGGGGTTGACTTGACCAGTACAGGGGCATGTTCCGTTTTGTGAGCACGTGCCCTTGTCATCACATGCGAAATGTATGATCCTTCATCATATTATGAAGGATCATACATTACTATATATTATAGTCGGCGGTAAAATAAAGTGTGTGTGTGTGTGTGTGTGTGTGTGTGTGTGTGTGTGTGTGTGTGTGTGTGTGTGTGTGTGTGTGTGTGTGTGTGTGTGTGTGTGTGTGTGTGTGTGTGTGTGTGTGTGTGTGTGCTTGCGCGGGCGTCTGTGCGTGCGCATGCACACAGATTTATGGTTTACTGTATGTGGGAGAGTGTGGCACGTGCAGCCATGCCAACATGTAAATTGAGTATTTGTGCACAAGCTACAAATATGATGCAGTATCATTCATCTAGCAGCCATTTGCCAGGTGATTCAACCAGCACCATTATTGACTTGACTGTGGAAACAGATTGGCTTCAAACAAGCAGTGACATACAATCACTCGCCCACCTGGGAGCTCTCAAAGACCCAGCCCAGGCACACAGGGAGGTTGATTATGTGAGCCACTGAGCCTCTTTCTCTGCATATATCAAATAGGGTGTTCCTCTGCTTCACTCTAGTTGAATCTAGCCCCCTTCACGCCATTGTGCTGACCGTAGCTGAACTATGCCTTACAGGTCCACATCATTTCCTTCCATGTCTCCCTTCCCGTAGCTTTAGTGAACATGTCAATGGTAGCCCATTATGGCTCAGAATGGCACGGCTTCGCTTGTGTAGCAACTCATAATGTAATAGCAACTCATAATGTAATAAGGGCTCAAAAAGGCTCATAATGTAATAAGTTAAATGTAATAAAAACTCATAATGTAATAATCAGCTCATAATGTAATAAAATCATGAGCGCATAACGTAATAACAGATTTTTCAAAAAAAGACGTGTTACATTATGAGTTGCCTTAATAGGCAGCTCATAATGTAATAAAAGTTCATAATGTAATTATGGCCCATATTGGTGAGAAAAGTCTTACACTGTCATTGTTATTACCTCTGTTGACAAATGTAGACTTTCATATGGCCCATATAGTCTTACACTGTCATTGTTATTACCTCTGTTGACAAATGTAGACTTTCATATGGCCCATATAGTCTTACACTGTCATTGTTATTACCTCTGTTGACAAATGTAGACTTCCATATGGCCCATAGTCTTACACTGTCATTGTTATTACCTCTGTTGACAAATGTAGACTTTCATATGGCCCATATAGTCTTACACTGTCATTGTTATTACCTCTGTTGACAAATGTAGACTTTCATATGGCCCATATAGTCTTACACTGTCATTGTTATTACCTCTGTTGACAAATGTAGACTTCCATATGGCCCATATAGTCTTACACTGTCATTGTTATTACCTCTGTTGACAAATGTAGACTTTCATATCGTCATCTTATTAAACTAATTAAACTAAAAATATGAAAAAATATGACTATTGACATACAAATAAATGTGTATGTCAATCATGTAACATGTAAGGATAAAATGACTTAGGCCAATATCTGAACATGCAATTTTAACTTAGGCAATTATAAACGTTATTTAGGCCAAATTACTTCTGCAGTAAGTGACTTAGGCAAAATGTTTTATTCCAATTATTTTTAATAAACCATGGTTTAGGGTCAGCCACAGAGTGTTTAAAATAATATCAGAGAACAAAGACATTTGACACTGAAGGGGAGTGAATTTGGAGTGAATGGGAGTGAATGGGAGTGAATTTGGACTGAATGGGACTGAATGGGAGGTACTGTTACTATGGGACTGAATGGGAGTGAATGGGACTGAATGGGAGTGAATGGGAGGTACTGTTACTATGGGACTGAATGGGAGTGAATGGGAGTGAATGGGAGGTACTGTTACTATGGGACTGATACTATGGGAGTGAATGGGACTGAATGGGAGTGACAGTCCCATAGTAACAGTACCTCCCATTCACTCCCTCACTCCCATTCACACCCTTTCACTCTGAATGGGAGTGAATGGGAGTGACTATATGGGCCATATGAAAGTCTACATTTGTCAACAGAGGTAATAACAATGACAGTGTAAGACTATATGGGCCATAAGAAAGTCTACATTTGTCAACAGAAGTAATAACAATGACAGTGTAAGACTATATGGGCCATAATAAAGTCTACATTTGTCAACAGAAGTAATAACAATGACAGTGTAAGACTATATGGGCCATAAGAAAGTCTACATTTGTCAACAGAGGTAATAACAATGACAGTGTAAGACTTTTCTCACCAATATGGGCCATTATTACATTATGAACTTTTATTACATTATGAGCTGCCTATTAAGGCAACTCATAATGTAACACGTCTTTTTTTGAAAAATCTGTTATTACGTTATGCGCTCATGATTTTATTACATTATGAGCTGATTATTACATTATGAGTTTTTATTACATTTAACTTATTACATTATGAGCCTTTTTGAGCCCTTATTACATTATGAGTTGCTATTACATTATGAGTTGCTACAGCTTGGCTTAGAAGCAAGAAAAGGGGGTCATTGTGTGTACCGGTTGATTGAGTTGTGTCCTTGACACGACAGGCTTGAAGTCAATGAAATGCAACCCTGACCCAGCTTTGTTTGGCTGCATTGATGTAATGCCTGGTTTACACTTAGTTGCATGCCAGTGTTGTGCACTGTCAATAGCAGATCTACAAGCTTCATCTGATGTTTGCAGACACCCATGCACAACTAAGTATATAAGCTGAAATACAGTATGCCTCCCCCAGGCTCAATTATAAGACTCTATACTGTACATTTGTATTCATGCACAGTATCTCACTTAACATCTGAATTGCAACGAAAGGAGTGATTAGATTCACACACACACACAGTCACACACACACACACACACACACACACACACACACACACACACACACACACACACACACACACACACACACACACACACACACCTCAATATCATGTCACAGCGTTTGAAGGATAGCAGGCCATTAGTCGTCCTTACATAGATCAGCCTGCTCCAGTCAGCTTCGGTTTACATTGATCTGTGGACAGAGGTGGTAGACTGATTAAATTCTGCAAGTGTGTGTGTGTGTGTGTGTGTGTGTGTGTGTGTGTGTGTGTGTGTGTGTGTGTGTGTGTGTGAGTGATAGGAGGGACCCTCAACACAGTTCAAATATGGTCAACATCGTAACTCTTAGTACGAGCAGCTTAATTGCCTTGCCAGTTAGTGGGCTGTACACATTGTTGCCTTTGATAAGCTCTCCTATCAGTTGAGAAGATCTTTATTTTGTGTCTTCTTGAGTATTACCTGTCCTTGACCTATATTTGTACCACAAGCATGCCCTCTCGTGATTCTCACATCAAGTATTCTTGCCAACAGGTATAGGCCACAACACATACTCACCCCCCCCCCCCCCTCTCCCCATAAAATGAACAGGCTGTCCTCATAAACACAAAGAAAACACATCACAACCATGCCAATTCTCCACTTTACTTTACTTGGTCTGCTTTGCATTTCCACTGTACTCTGTGTAATGGGTCGCCCTCTTAGTACCCCCACTCCCGGAAGTGGTGGGGACATGAAAACTATCTTCCATGCTCTGTCTAAACAGTAGATGTCACTACTTTCCGGCGAATCCACACTGCTGGTAACATGAACAGATTCAGCGTGGGCGGTGGTGACAGTTTCAGTTGTGAAACATCTGGAGGGGTGGGTCTCCATCACAAGCAGAACATCCGGATGATACGGGGTGAGTGTGGGTTGGACTGGAATGGCTCAGCATTAATAAATCATATCTATAGGTCCAGCAAACAGTTGGTGATTATGTCACCTCCAGACAATGTTCTCAGTGGTCCTGAGAGGGGGGTGGGGGCTGGTCAGCTTTTGGCGGAGGGAGCCTTGTCCCTGTGAAGGCTTCAAAGCTTGTTTCATGCTTTGAAATAAATATCTCTGTTAATCCATACTGTAAGTAAAGGGGTGATATAGAGCAGAGTTAATGTGTTGCCCACCATTTAACTCAAGGAACCAGTGGTTCTGGGAAGCCAAATTGACTGTAGTAGCCTTCTTCACAACATAGGAGACATCTTGCATAGGGAGCTCACTCCGTCTTGTGATGTTCTGTAAGGTTTTAGTTCCAGCACATCCCCACATCCCCCAGTGATCACTACAGCCAACAGTTTTGACAGCACTGGGGCAGTCTGAGTGTGTTGTCTCATTGAGCAGAAGTGATAGGAGTTTCCTCCACTTGCCTAGTAGAAAATGTCGGGCTGCTGCATGTAATGAGTGATCCACAGGTACTGTAGGGGTATTCTAGAGAGGCCGTCTGCATTTGCATGCAACTCGTTGTTATACTGTATGTGTGAGCAGCCAGCTTTTCTGCATCCAACTATCTGCCAGGGGTGAAATTCCTGTAGGCCTATGGGGGCCAAAGTTTGTTGGCTGATGGCCTGTCAGAATGAACTTCCTTCCAAAGAGGTCTATCTTTCGACAAAAAACCCCCAAAAACTACGTTTCTCTGCAATTCTTGTTCCATTTGCGCATAGTTGCTTTTTGCTTTAACGTGTGTGTGTGAAGTGAATTATCAAAGGGAGAGGTATCATATGCAAATAGTATAGTAAGGGCAGTTTTGGCAAAAATATCTGGATGGCACAACAGCAATGGTTTAAGCAGAGAAGACAGGTTCTAATTAAACACTTTCTTTCTTTATTTGAAGCCTTTCGCAACATCCAGTCTAATTTCGCACTGTACAAACACCTGTGCGATCAGCGTAGCATAGCTGTTATATCAGCACCATGGACAGCTCTGTGTATTGGCATTGTCAAAAGAGTGAGATTTGAATCTAGTGGTACACTTGCCGCTATGTACTGAATGATCATGACTTGATCACAGAATGTGATAAAATCCCAATATGAGGAGTTTAGCACCAGCATGGTGCTAGTGATACTGGACACCCTGGAAAAGAAAGAAAGAAAAAAAAGAAGAAAAAAAAAGAAAGGCTGAAAGCCTCAACCAGACAGAAGAAGAGAAAGGACACCTTAAGGCACGGGTGGCTCCTTATGTGATGCCAAAGAACGGGAAGGTCTTTCTTTGACGCAATGAGAATAAAACTAAATTCCCCACAGAGACACTGGGTGTTCATTTACAAATTCCCACTGATTGCTTATTTTTGGTCGCCCATTACTATGTGTACATGATTGACCTGGATCTAAATACATCTGAAAAGATCACCAAATGAATGGGCATTGTGCATTTACCGGTAGTTAGAACTGTACCTTAAATATATATTTGTTTGTACCTTGTATGCATTGTTTGCTTTATATTTTTAATTTGTTATAACACTGATGAACTGGCAGCCACCTTGGATTTGACCTCTCCTCAGAGGTCAATTCTGACTCCCCTCCACATCTGAAAATAAACTTTATGTGATTTACTAACTATGCATGCTAGTGCACAATTATTTGGGTTATTTACTGCACTACCTCTGTGAGGAGGAAATAAGTATTCCGATGACACCCTGCAGTTTTGCAGTTTTGCAGTGAAGCCTCTATGGCACAGAAATATGCGGGAGTGAGAATTCATAACAAAATCTGTCACTCGCTATTTGTCTATAATACATCACCTCGGCCTTGTTGATATTCCAAATTCCACCGGAGTATTGGGGTGGGAGCTGGGGGTCTGAAAGAGGGAGTGGGTGTAGTAGTGTGTGTATAGTGTGTAGTCTATGTGGAGTTGTGGACTTATTTTTATTCTTATTTTTTGTTTGTTTTGTTCTTCTATTGGTTTTGCAACTGCAGCTGCATGATACAAGAGGGAGAACTATCCAAAGTAGGCTATCCATCTCTCCATTGACTGACTCAGAGGAGATGTATCTGCCGGGCAGAGAGGCGGAGCTAAAAACCAGTGTATCAGCAAAGCAGCCACAGCGGTGACACTGGTGACAGGGGGCGGCAATTAACATTAATTAATCACAACCTCTCCCAGTCTTTCTCTACCACACGCACACGCACGCACGCACACCTAACGAACGCGAGACGCCACACACACATGCCTAATTGCCTATCCTAACCTGTTATCCATACTTGACATCAATCTTTACTGGTTGCCTGTTAATGATATTGTCTCACCTCACCTTTGCCTTTTTCTACCACTTCAGACAGAGACGAGGAGTCTCTGGTCAGCTCAGGTCAGATTAACATCTCTATTTATTTCTTTATTTCTTTACTTCTGAAAGCACTACCATTAATCAGTCCCTGTTGGCAAGGAGAAAATTAGTAGGCCTACTTCCGGGCTCCTTCCATCTTTTTTATCTTGCAAGAGACAAAATCGCTCAAAACATTTGCCTTGTTATTCTTCTCCCCGTTTCAGTTATTATCTCCCTCTGTTTCCATTCACTAACCACTTTATTTGTATTTTGTTTTATTTCATTTTTTCTTTTAACAGATGTACTGTAGTACCATATGCGACCACTGAGGGGCACTGCAGCTTAAGCGGTGCCACGCAGACAGAGCAAAGGAACTCGTATGAACCTTCATAGAAGAGGAGCGCAGCCGCGAAGGCGTCAGCTGCTCTCCAGTGCCAGCTACTAAAAGTTACCCAGGGTAGATCTGCTGAGCTGTCTCTTCCTCTCCCTCCTCTGAGTCCTCTCTCCACCGCAGTACAACGTTTCCACCCAACTCACGCAGAAACTTTTTCATATTTATCTTTATCCTCCGGGAGGATAAAGAAGAGGGAGGATTCCTCCCTCTTCCATGTGTAGCCTATCCTCCATCTCTTTCAATTCACACACGAAAATATCTCCACCGCCGCTCTCGTTTTATATAGCCTACTGTACATCTGTCACACTGTTATTTCTTCTTCAGAGGGCTATCATCAGTTCCAACCCATCTGCAGTCCGAATGTTAAAGATTCCCAATCCCTCTAGTTTTGGGTGTGCTACTGCTGGCCATGCAGATCTAGCTCTGCATCAAAGGATATTGCTTCTGCACTTTCTACATAGGGGTGTAGGCCTATAGTGTAATAGGCCTACTATACTAAAACATCAATGTAGTCTACTTCTCAGTCCATGCTTGTTGCTGTTATTCCACTGTATATAGTGCATAGAAGTGAGTGAGTGAGCCCAGTTTATTGATCTCATATTCAGAATGTCATAGAGTTTTATTTTATGTGTGTTTTATTTGCAGAAAGGCAAACTGTCACCTGTCAGCCTCGGTAGAGGAATTACGAGACTTCTTGGAAAAAAGCAGGTGCATGCAAAGTCTGTTAACACGGTAAGCTTTGTGACTTTGCTATTACTTGCACTACACTTTCATGCTGGACCTATTATTTGGATTTAAACATTGCACGAAGGAACTGCCAATGTCAATATTTATTAAACATTGGTTTTGTCTCTGAGCTGATATACAGTATAGAGCTTTTCAACAATTGTGTTTTAGACCTTTTATTCAGTGGACTCAACTTAGATTTCAGTTACTTTAACATAATATTATAACTCCACATTGCATAATGGGCCATGACTTTGTTATTCATAGTTAGGAGGAGGCAGTTATGATGAATCACTTTGTGTGATTAATTGGGCTATTGACCCTGAACAACCCTGGAACCTGTGCCTCAGCCAGGCCTGACGCTATGGGGCACGGATGGAGTTGAACAGGATGTGAACCGAGAGACATTTTGCAGCAGCCTTGGGTTTCACTCTCATTCAGCATTCATCAGAAGCTGCCAGTGTACAGTATGTACAGTGTACATGCATGTCTCAGGGATTACCGAGGTCTATTAGCAGATAAGAGAGACTTCTCTGTGGACTGCTCGTGATGGGCTATGTAGGTTAAACATTATGTGTCACACACACAACACTCACTTTTTGATCATAGTCAGTGCTCCTCACATCTTGTGGTCTCATTTTGACGGTTGCTCGTAGCATCAGCAAATGCCATTAAATGGAAAAATCTAATGAGACGAATTTTGTCTCATTAGATCTTTTTTTGCTGTTATCCATTTGTCTGCTGTCGTTCTGTTTTCCCTGCTCACCCATCCACTTTCTGTCTCTTTCTCTCGTTGCAGTACATTAGCTCTACACAGTGGCATTATCTTTACAATTTCTCAAAATAATTCAAAAGCATACGAGGAATCATCTATTACACAATATTATCCATCTATATATTCAGTTAATCACAAAGTGTGTGTGTGTGTGTGTGTGTGTGTGTGTGTGTGTGTGTGTGTGTGTGTGTGTGTGTGTGTGTGTGTGTGTGTGTGTGTGTGTGTGTGTGTGTGTGTGTGTGTGTGTGTGTGTGTGTGTGTGTGTGTGTGTGTGTGTGTGTGTGTGTGTGTGTGTGTGTGTGTGAGAGAGAGAGAGAGAGAGACTGTGTGTGTGTATTCCACACAGTCTTACCTTGTTTGATGGAGTTGAAAGTGTCCTTGTGTCACCTCACTCTATACTCTCTGGGTGTGTCTGCACGACAGATGGAGAGGTGCAGCAGAGACTATCCTTGAATTTACGTACACTTGTCTCTCTGTGTTTTCTCGTTTAACTTCCCTTCTTGTCAGTTGTCTTGTCACTTATATTCTATAATAAGTTTGTCTCTATCGTCCTTACATCCTCAACACTAGAACAATCACAACTCACAGCCGTTAGTGCCTGACATCACAACAAGCACCTTCAGCCACAAAGCCAAAGTGCCTGGGGAAGTAGAAGTGAAACTTGAGGAGATTGTGTTAAAGTTTGAAAATCATCATCATATTATAAAAAATAATATGATAGTCGGAAGAATCTCTTAATTACATTATTACATATCTTGTCAAGCACTTGGAAAGAAGCTGAATATACTTTGATATAGAACCTGCATTGAATGTCATGCTGACATAGTGAAAACCTAAATGCTCCTGTAGGACGAGGCTGGGGAGATGGATGGAGATTGATCAATAACAGTAGTGGTAGCAGCAAGCTACTGTATGTTGAGCATGCAAGAGTGAAAAATAATATATATATATATATATATATATACACAGAAATATAATAAATATATAAATATATATATATATATATATATATATAAAGAGTAAAGAGAGCCTACTGTCAGCTGTCCAGCAGTCCAAATATTATTAAATTAAATTTCAGAATGGTAGACCTGAGGCCTACCATACCAGGCCTCAGTGCATTGCGAGGCACATCTATGCACGAAATGTCTATGTTCACAGGATTCTGTGTGCGGCCTATGAGGGCATCTGAGCATTTTCGGCACTACAAGTCTTATACCATACTGTATGTGTTTGGGAAACCCAGCCAATGTGCACTGATTGGCAAGATGTTTGGACAAAATCAGTTGGAGTTTTACTCCTGGTGGCGCTGCCCATAATCGGGAAATGTTCAAAGGGTGGCATTTGTTCCTCAGCGTAGTGCAAATGTGCCTGCAAAGTTTCACCGCAATTGGACACTGCGTTCATGATTTGCAGTCTTACAGTGACAAAAAAAAGTGACAACGAGTGACATTTCTTCCTCGGCCTAGTGGGAATGTGAGTGCAAAATTTCACTGAAATCGCACGCTGTGTTCAGGACGGACGGTGCCTTTTGGCCTGGCAGAGACAATAACAGATATCTGTGAATGTCTTGCATTCTCAGCTTCCTGACAACCACTATGATGTCCCTGCAGCACTGTGAGGTCCATATACTGTACAGCTCACCTCAGACAGACGTTTTCCATTATACTTTAGTCCCTTTATTCCCTACCACTCTCACACCTTGCTCAGGCTTCACACCAGCACAGCAGGTGAATCAATGCCATCCAAGGCCCACCATGTGTCACTGTGACAAAAATAGTATAACAATGATTTTTACATTGCATCAGTGTCCTGTGACAGCATCCTGTGTTCTATAACTAGAAAGACTATACCTACCTAGGCTCCTCATGGGCTGGGTGTACAAAAGGATAGGTATAAGGATATGTATTGAGGATTAACAATATATTTTACAATAGCAAGTACAGTATTGTACAGTATTGCTTTAAATGTTATATATACTAGTCCTTACCCGTTCTGAATATATGAACAGCAAATGATGTTCAGTGTGGGTAATGTGTTGTAATAGATCACATTACTGATAGGGGGGAACGGGGAATTGTTTACAGATGGTCTTGGGAAGTTAGGTTGGGCACAAAAGTAGGCTAATTAGTAGGCTACTGTAGTTTCTTTTGCAAGAAAATGCTGCAGTACAATCATAAGTATACCATTGATAGCTTGGTATTGTGGCTGCTTTGGAGAGGTTATCCTTTAAGATGAATAATCAGTTGGATAAATATGATTTGAAGTGGAACGTGTTCCTCAGTCATGTTGCAGGTCCTTTGGTGTGATCCATGGTCAGGCAATGCCCTTTTGCTTGTTTATTGTATTAATATACATAGTCCTTCTTACCTTTGTATGGACTATTGCCCCCCATAAATATATTTAATTGCTCTTCATTTTAACTTGTATAATATATTTGTGTCTTTTTTGTGTGAATAAAAACAGCACTATAACATGAAAATATTTGTATAAATACATGGTAGGGAAATGTTTTCATGGCAAGGACTGTAAAATGTACACTTATTAGCCCACATACCCCTATTTGAAAAGTATGAAAGACCCCAGTTTGACAAGCAGCACAGAAAGTATGGGCTGTCGCACAGGTATTCCCAAATGTACAGTGTGGGTAATGTGATGTAATAGATCATATTGATATATGTATTTTGAGGAAGACTTGCTTTAATATAGACTTGTTCACTGGAAATGGAAAAACAGTACATCATAGTCATACATAGAACAGAAAGTCTCAAACAGTCATTGTCATGTTAGTAGTGTATAGTAATTGCATTTACGGGGAGATGAGTTGTTCAGTACCCCCCCCCCTTGTGGCCGCGGGGGGTACTGCTCCCTGGGTGCGGTTGGATTATTATTTCATATAAATGGGTGATGTAAAAACAATATCTGTACAGTAAATATGACAGTTGCGTCGGTAAAATGTAGCCTAGCCGGATTCTGGGAGCGTGCAGATTTTTTTTGGCATGGAGAGATGTGTGCTAATAGTGTGGCTCGGTCGGAGATAGACCACGGACAAATAAACGGGTTTTTATTCACTAATAAATCCATTATTAATGTTATTGAAAAAATGGCTCCGTTAAGACCTCCATATAATTATGGTCCATGCCTGTGTGAAAAGTGGGAGCGATTGGTGCTGGCAGTGAGGAGATACAGCGTTGTTTCTGACATTCATTCATTCAGACATTCGGTTAATTATAGTATGATGATGATGATGATATGATATGATGATGATGATGATGATGATATGATATGATGTTATATATATTTGTATTTATTTTTATATCATTTTTTCTCCTACTGTATACCTGGGTGTGACAGCAGTGTTGGCTGGTTATTTCCTATAACCCAGAGGGACTGTGCCAAAATTGGTCAACAACAGCTGAATTAGTTACATTTTTGCTAGAAACAGACTGTATCATATGTATATGAGTGACTGACTGTCGCAAACGATACAGAGACACCTCCATGACAATATTGCTATTGCTTGTTTACCACAATGCTTATATGAAATGATGACCCCATGTTATTCTCCATATAGAGAAATTAGTTCCATGAACCAGGCAGAACCAGGGGATGAGCGAGTGACGTCAGGACGCCAGTTTGTGACCTATACTGTATAGCTAAATATTTGACAGGGAGATCACACTGTTACTTGACTCAATGTCTTGTTTTTCTCTCATCCATGTCTATCTATATCTCTCTCTTGTCTCTCTATCTTTCCATCTCTCATTCCCCCCTCTGCCAGCCAACCCTGTGATCTCTTTTTCTATGTCCGTTGCCCTGACCACCCGTGCCCCACTTGTGGATTTATAGGGCACGCCATTGACAATGACTGGTCCATCTCTTCTAATTCCCCCCCAAAGGGTACTAGGAAAATGAGTTACCGATTGCGGAGGCTCCCATTGCAGAAATACTGTAAGTCATTGCCTGCTGTCTGGCTGATGAACTGCAAGAATGTAATCTGTAGAGTCCTGCATCCCCAAGTGTCACAACTGGTGAGAGGGAGGCGTTCTGGATGTGTGTAATGAATGGGAGAGTGAGTGCAGGGTGATAGAACCCTGCGACTGTCATGCGGGTGGACTAATTTGTGGAGGCTAATTGGAAGCTGAGCAGTATGAGCAGACATGTGCCTGGGGTGGTCTAGTGCATCTAATGGCAGGTGAGACGAATTATCACAACTAGTTTTCTGTCCCTCTAATGATGGAGGCCTAATAATTACCTGGGATGGATGAGGCTGCACGCATTGCCCTGTCAGAGGGCCTTAATTGAGTTTCCTTTTATGCCCCCTCCTCTCCTCTCTTTCTGTATTTTTCTTGACTCTGCATGCTTTCGTTTTTTGGTCTATATTCAGAATGACTGCACTGCAACGACTGAAATGGCCCATTCTGAGCTCAGCTGCAAACTACTGTAGCTTGCCTGTCATTCAGGCATGTGTGGGAATATGGAGCCATGTGTTGTCAGGAGCCATGTCCTGTGGCCAACTGTTAGTTTGCTGTGCTGACAAATCCTCAAAGACCCAGAGAAGAGAAATGCCCTGCTCCTGTCTTAGGATGCACAGCAACAATATAGAGAGAACAGAGAAAGACAGCAGGGGCGGGGTACAATAAGTTGGAGATAGAAGAAGAGAATGGAACGGCTGAGGGGTGACTGAGCGGGTGGCAGAGAGAGAGAGAGAGAGGAGAATAAGAGATCAAAGCATTTCGGCCATAAGCTTGCAGCGCACCCTAAAGAGACAATTCAATTCACGTACGCACGCGCGCACACACACACACACACACACACACACACACACACCTAATTTACCTAATCAAA
>NC_139718.1:22416459-22431459 GCF_964188405.1 Protomyctophum parallelum | reverse complement strand
TAAAGATATAGCATCCAGAGTTGTTTGAAAATGTAAAGGCTCTCAGTCGCCACTCTCCCTCCCTCCCTCCCTCCCTCCCTCCCTCCCTCCCTCCTCTACTATGTATTGTCTCTTGTTCTCTACATTGCTTTCCTGCCAAAGTGTCAGTCGCTTCTATGCCTCTATTAGCGTCGCCCCTCCCTCTCTCCACCACCCCATGCCTCCCTCTCTCCCTCTCCCCATCCCTCCATCCCTCCCACCTCAACCCCCTGGTGTAGAGCGATACTGCTGATGCATCACCACCCGAGATAATTTGTTTAAATGACAGATTAGGGGGGTAACTCGATTTGTGTCCGATACAGTATGTAGTGTCTGTTACCAATCTAATAAAGCCAACACCCCCTCCCCCCCCACTCTCTCTCTAACGCACACACACACACACACACACCCACACACACACACACACACACACACACACACACACACACACACACACACACACACACACACACACACACACACACACACACACACACACACACACACACACACACACACACACACACACACACACACACACACACAGCCCTGCTCTGGTCCTATCATTCTCTCACTCCTCCCTCCATCCGCACATGCTTCCCCCATGGCCATATCATAGCTGCTGCTATCAGCTCTCTGTCTCCTTCAGAGAGAGAGAGATTGTGCGACAGAGAGAGCAAGAGAGAGGCTCATCTCCAGGGCTGCAATACACTCGGAGGCAGGGGCCACCAAGCACCCAGATTAATTGAATTGTGTGGCTGGGAAGCTGCGAGATTTGGTGAGGCGCTCATTGACTCATCGATCGGCGTGGAGGGTCGTCAGAAATCTGCCTCGCGGCCGTGCCGATCAATCAAACAATTAAGCTCGGTCCCTGTAGCCGGCCATGCTCCATTTAAGTCTAACCTCCCGGCTCTCTACTGCCGCGCGCTCCAAATTAATTGCTTTCTCACCACAGATTGGGCTCGCCACCATCCCTGGTCCTCCTGTTGGTGGTGGGGGGAGAAGGAGTGGGCAAGTGGGACTGTACAGTACATGTGTCGCACCACTTGTATCTATGAAGCTCCTTTTTGAAGCTGAAGTGCCTCCTCTGCAGTGCATGTAGGAGGGGAGTGTGTAAAAAGCCCAGTATCAGTCTTACTCGCTCTCACCCAAACCCCTTTTCTTCTGAAATCTAAGTGTCTCAGTAGCAACACTCTCACTAGTTTAACCACTATATCCCTACTTATATATGTCACAAATACTTTGTCGACAATGTCTGAGATATGCCCAAAACAGGGACACCAGGGTTAATGTGGTTAATGGCTAGTAAATGGTAGTTGTATGGTATAGTATGAGCTGCGAGTGCAGCATGTTTGGTTTGGGGGATGCGTCAGATGAGAAAAGCAAAGTGAGCAGTGGAAAGAGAGGCGGAGTCACCAGTACTGCGGCCTTTTCCTGCAATACACTCCTCTGCCGGCTCCTGCCTTCATCCTGGAAAACAATCTTCCAGGGCTATAGAACGACATCCTGTACACGAGGAATAACCGTTGTGGTAGATTACACCTCTTTCTGTGCTCCGTGACTGGAATCCTCTGCCTCTCTCCCCTGGCCATATGGCATTATCAATTCTGCTCACTGTGGTGGAGCCTGTCACCATAAAGCCTGATTTATACTTCGTCATGCGATGGAGTTGCGCGCCGAATTGCAGATCAACAAGCTCACAACATGTCCCATTGCCTCCCTGGCATGTCGCCCAGCCCCAGCATCTGTTAGAGAGAGTCATTAAACCGCATATAGTTCTCTTTCTCTCTCGCCCCTCTCTTTCTCACCTTCTCCCTCCCCCTCTCTCTATTTGTGAGTGTAATGTGTTGAATAGAAAGCCTGTGGGGCTGCAGATCGATGGAGGCAGCCCCACCCTATTTTAACTCTTAGCTGATGATGCCCTTGTGCAGTGAAAAGATTGCCATGGCGATGGCCATGATGTTATAAATCCAAGTGTCTGTATTGCTGATCAGTGTGAATTGTCCAGCTAATGTGTCCCAGGTGTCTTACCATGTGATTAACGTGATTAATTAATTGGCCCTGCTTAACCACCCTGATACTTTTCTCCTCCACTATTTGTCCACCACCACCCGTCTCAATTATTGGATGTGCGTTCGTGCACAACGTGAACTGTTGCTGACAGGCACACCCAGTCACGGGAGATGTACCGTATAGTGCAGACTGCAGAGCCAGTGGAATTGTGATAGATAATACTGACGTTTCAAAACGTCAGTATTTTATAAAATATTGTTTGACAGCGAGGCTACTATGCACTGAGCCGACAATATATACTATAGACTAGAGTGAGTTGTGTGTGTGTGTGTGTGTGTGTGACTTTCCAGGGCTAAGGGTGTGTGTCTGTGTTTCTGCGTGCGATTGTGCACAGTATGACATTTTCGACTTTTGGCATTTAGATTGATAGTCAGTGCAGTCTTACACACAGTAAAATCCTCTTGTTCAATTAACAGGATTTTACTGTGCATTGTGTGACATGAATGCAAAAGTAGAGCACTGGAATGTCTGCATGAACATTTGCAGGCCACTCTTAATCATAATAACATCTCCTTGATGTACTATTAAAAGCTACAACGATAATGAAGTACTGTAAGTCCTCGAATTGAGATCACGGAAGTAATTTTCATTTTCAATCATTAAAACTGGTGCTGTGTGTGTGTGTGTGTGTGCGTGCGTGCGTGCGTGCGTGCGTGTTTTACGGGCTTTACGGGCTGTATCCATGTAGTGTGTACAGGGCATGCATGTGTCCTGTCTGGCCAGAGTCTGATTGAGAGAGAGAGAGAGAGAGTTCAATACCTCCAAATTACTTCAATCTGACTTCAGAACAGTCATTAGCTTTCAGGGCCACTTTCTACTGTGAGTATAGTATAGATTACCCACTTGAACCTTAGCATCCCCGCTGTAGGAGGAAATAGTAATATTAGATGAAAATAGCTCATCTAAGCTCATGTCGTGTGGCATTCAAATAAAAATGACTGCGTGAAATGTACACTGTAGACTGTATGAAATGTATTGCAAGAGTACATTTATTGGAGGTGGTTGGAGATGATTGCAGGCTGATGACTGGACTGGACCAATTTAGTGGTGAGGCAGAGTTTGATGACCAGTGTGTGATGAGTGATGGACTAGACCTGTGTTTGAGGACAGACAGAGGGAAAGGAATACATATCACAGACAAAACAAGGGTAGGCCGGCGTACGGTCCCTTACACACAACATTTACGTGTTTATGTATTATTTTAATTGTTGGGAAAACCAGGGCAATTTGGTACTGAATGTAGAACACTGGGACATTTTAATGTTTCAGATTTCTTTCAGACAATGCATTGATTGAAATAAATATATTTATTGAGCATAAATATAACATTATTTTACATAAATATATATAAGCCTAGTTTGACATCAGGATCTGTCTCAATTCATTCATTCCCTGTAAGGGTAAGCATGAGACATAATAAATAAATGATATTTCAGGGGATATCCCATAAAGAAACATAATAAAAGCAGCATACCATTCCTACTTAATATATATTTAAGTACTTTTCCAGCACCGGGTAAGAAATTTCAGTATTGTTGAAACAAATTGACGTGCTCACACCCTTCATGTAAAGATGTTCCAATCGTATCATACAAAGGTGTTAACTTGGTTTGTCTTGCTCTTGTTCCACTCAATTGATCCATTGAAAGACATTGCTGGGCTAATGTGCTCTTTCACCCGCCCGGTGTCTCGACTAAATCAGTTGTTCAATGAAGGGTGAGGGAGGATAAAAGCCAGCTGACAGATTTGCAGCTCTTTGCCAGGAACAGCAAAATGAAACACTATGTCCTCTTTTTATGTCTATTTCATATTTCAACTACCCTTTTGCTATAGAAATGAATTACTATACATACAACCAAAAATAAATAGACAAAAAGGAACAAAACGCACACACATGGGTGGGATCTACTGTATGACCATTATAGAAAGCAAAGGGATAGTTAACCATTGCCAGGAATGGCATTTACACTTTTTGGAACTTAGTGTGTGTATTCTGACCGTCGACCTGACTTGTTCCAACTTAGAAATGGAGAGCGTCTCGTTGAGCCATCTCTTGATACATAAACATTGCCACACTGCCAGAAATGATGTGACTACAGAACCCTCTGCAATACCACATCCACCATCACACATAGGGGAGACTAATGGGTACATTTGACTACATTTAGATTGGGATTAATGCAATCTGTGCAGTACTTTAAATGTAATGAATCTATATCTAGAATGTATAGAACTCTGAATACTAGACAGGCCCTCCTCCCACAGCTCATCTGATATTGAAATGCCCAGTTCCTCAGCCCACACATCTCTGAGATGACCAGGGTCCACCGACGCCCCAAAGGCAGGAACAAAGCTTGACACTAAATGTTCAGAGTTTAGGACGGTGAATGCATTCAGTTACAGTCTCTCATATTGTTGTATCTGTGTGACAAGAAAAATGGGAGCCACTAATGACTATCACACTCCCAATCTCCAATTAGCCCAGAGAAGCACTGGTTAATTACTTCTTCCAATGTTCTCTTCGCTATAGCCACTGAGTCCTTCAGGCACCGTGATACTTTGTGTTGAAGAAAATCAAGCTTTCATAATGATTGTTTTGGCTGACGTTTCTACATGGCCTGTGAGAAATTCATTTCCTGTGTACTGTATTGTTGCATTTTGAAAAAAACAGAAGAAAAAATTGCCAAGAAATAGTCAAATAGTCAAATTAGCAATAATCTATTTAATTAGGAAAATCTTTAGTTTGTTTTGTTTTTTTAAACTTTATTTTACAGTTTTTTGTACAGTATGTACACATACAAAATACCATACAAAACATACAAACATATACAACCCCCCTCCCCCTTAGGCTCAAAAAACAAAACGTGGTGGAACAAAGCAGTGGGACAATTACAGGTCAAAACAAGTTAAGACAGGGACATCTCCATTTTCAGACAACAGTACCCTAGTCTGACATAGTCCGGAACAGTTTAGTGAAAGGAAAAGTCTTCGACAAAATCTACAAAGGGACTCCAAGACTTTTCGGGCTCTGTACACTCTATACCTGAGTTTTTCCAGAGGCAGGAATGATATAACTTATTTTAGCCATTGTTGAAAAGAAGGTGCCTTATCCGATTTCCAATTAAGGAGGATTAGTCTACGGGCTAATAGGGAGCATTTGCTGTGGAGATGTGACTGTACAGCTTTTTGAGGGGCGCTAGCCACTCCTATGCCCAGCTTTGTGTGTCTACTGTGTACCACTGAATGTGATGATTTGATTTAAGCACGGAATATGATGATGTGATAAGAGCACCCCTCACTTCACACAAGTGTGATTTCTTTTTAATCTCTCTCTCTCTAAACAGCTTGCCAACAAGATACCAAAAAAATTGAACTAAAGCCTAATTTATATCTTGTCGTACGAATGGCGCCGGTCGCTGAAAATCTGTTATTTTTGGCCCTTCCCCCCAAAACCATCCACCCCCTCTTCCACTTTTGTGGTACAGTAACTAAGGCAGGGAGGCGAGGGAGGTCAAACGTGAGGCAGCCTGCTATTGAACACTTTTAACGGGCACAAATTGCGCTCAGTTGGAGTCGTCAATACCTGACCCTCATGATAATCAAATGTGGATCAATATATGACCCTGTTGCAGGCTGATACTCAACCTTGTTATTCATCATTTAACAGTTTAATCAGGCCTGAAATATTCTTTCAGGGTTGTTCTTGTAAAGAGAACCTATAGAGTCATGTGCAATAACATTGTCCTTAATGTCTCTTGGGATCAATAAAGGTTTATCTTATCTCATCAAGCCCCCGCATCTATTAGTACTCCTGAAATACCACTTACTCCATTGCACAACTTAACACCTCATCTGTTTTAGCCCCTTTAAATTAATGAATGAACACCAACATATGGCATCACTTGGGTGACGGGAGACTGCTGGGCGAGTGTACAGGGTTTGATGATGGCTCCATATATGCAGATCCAGGTTATCAACCATTCTCCATGTATGGCTATTCAGGGTTTGATGAGGTCAGTGTCGTGATCTTCATATATGGAGACGGCCATATATGGTGGCGTGACGTGTCACGAGGCGTGACGTCACAAGGCGTGACCATATATGGAGGCATGACTCGAGGTGTGACACGACACACTGACTGACTGACAGGAAATTCTGGTTTTCATAGTAAACAGCAATAATACAGAAGGTTATGCAAAGAGGGAAGAGAAAACATGTGTAACCTTCCACCCCATCACACAGCATAGATGATAAGCAAGGAACCCCTTCATTCTATTGATCAGGGGGAATGTTCATCTTTTTAAAGAGGTGGTGCCACAATCATTTTTTCTGTTTTTCATGCTTCTATGAGGTGACAGTAGTTAATTAGACCTCCTTGTGTGGTTCGGTTGCTACTGTATGTGCAATGATGTCTTCCCTTTGTATTTTAGGTTTCTTCCTGGAGGCTGAAACCTTGAGAGTCAATAGTGCCAATTAAAAAACAGCTCTTTTCCGATGTTCCAAAATCATACCCTCCCCCTCATTATCATACCAACAGGTGTGGGCTTGGCTAACAGACGCACGTGTAGAAATTAGCTCAACCTCCATTTGCAGGGAAGTGTCTCTTTATAAAGTTATGCTGTGGGGGATAGTGCATCACAACCTTTTCTAATGTCAAGGTTATGCCATATAATGTCTCTCAGATATATTCATAAAAGGCACACTCAATTCATCCTTAGGGGAATGTATGGAAAATAGTGAAGAACAGTATTAGAAATATAGTACAGTACAGGGAGTTAATGTACTGTGTGTTGTGCCATTTGAAATGTGAGAGGGATTACGAATGTGAGTGACCTCTGTATGCGCTAAGTCCTCCCCGAGGTCCTCAGTTACAGTAATTCAGAATATTCAGGGGGGATCGGCCTGAAATAAAAACTGCCTGGCTGACTGACTGGCTTCGGTGAGAGAGGATTCATTTCCCCTATTAGCGGATTTAGACTCATTAAGAACGATTTGGCCCTGTTAATTTTCATTCCTGATAGACACGCCCAGAGACTTCCAATAGAGGAGGAGAGCAGTACTGTATTCTAAAGTATTGTATTCTAGTTGCATTGAAAAAGGAATCCTTATTCACTGTGCTGGGACCTCAGGGGGTTTAATTTCTGCAGTAGTAATATGAGTGCCGGTGATGGAGAGGGAAAGATATATATATATATTGTTTGCGCAGGAAAGAACTGAATCAGCAAGATGAATATATAAAAACCACCAGTATCACTTCATTCGGCTTCAGCTGAAAATGCATTCAGGCTCTCAGTTACAGAGAGAGAGAGAAGCAAGGAGAGAAGCAACCCATTGTTTTAAAACTTGTGAAAGATTAATATAACGCTCGCATTGTTCCCTAGAGTTTTGATTCTGCTATTTCTATTTGTGCATACACTTTGCCTATTTCCAATGCGGATGCCATTGTGATACGCCATCGTACCTGCCTTTAGCCGCTATACCTCCAGAGAATCCATAAGGGAAGTGCTTGCCTGTAGCACTAACAGGATTTCGATTGCCCTGCGTCAACCATTAAGTCATTAATTATCATTGTGCCTCTACAGCCCCTGGTCCCTGTCATTTGCATATGGAATACATGCATGCATGGATTGCATGCAGATGAGTGTGTGCTCACACCCACGCACGCACGCACACACACACACACACAGACATTGCAGATGTCTACATGCACAGCATACCTACCCTGTTGTATCAGTTTTCTGCAGTAGAGTCAGTCGATAGCATTTTGTCCACACAGCTGTGTACATAGCGAAAGCAGAAGAGGACTAGCACTGTGCTTGGCTCTTAGTCAACTAAACAATGACCTTCATTGTGCTTGGCTCTTAGTCAACTAAACAATGACCTTCATTCACATCTATGCAGAGTGCAGACAGCATGGTTCCCTCCAAGGAGGAGGACTAGAGAGGGTGTGTGTAGGAGGAGGAGAGAGAAGTGTATGTTTCAGCCCAGAGCAGTATAGCTGCATTTCCATGTGTTCCTGACTCTGAAACAGATACTCCCCTTTCACACAGGGAGGAGGAGAGGACAGGATACTTCTCAAGGTTAACATGCTGGAATTTGAGAGAACGAGAGAGCCAGAGAGAGAGAGAGTGAGAGAGAGAGAGATGGTATTTGAGAAAATTCTGTGAAAGTGAAGCAGATACTGTAGCTTCAGATACTGTAGTTGTGGAGAAATGCAGAGCTTGGGAAAAATAGAGTAGACATAGCAGGGAACCGTGTCAGCTTCCTGGTTCAACCACTTAAACCCTATATTGTTGACCGGAGTCCCTCAGGACACTATACTAGTAGCTTTTACGTTGTCTATTATTATGATGAAAGCTTTTGCTGAAAATAGCTGATTGACAAGCTCACAACGCTTTGCAGCAAATATGGATGCTGGGGTTGAAATGGTTAACGGTTCACAGACAATTTAATTTCACTCTATGAGAGTGTGCAAATGTAACCAAATGTACCCTTAATGGTCCATTTAAATTAAAAACATAAAGACACACTAAACATGCACGCACAATGACACAGTGGCGGTGTACAGTATATGATGTGTTCCAGGAGAGTAGGGGCAATGCATACCTCTGATGGAGACCTTGAAATGCTTCCTTGTCTGCCGTCTGTGACTCCCTGACACGCACACATTCAC
Organism: Protomyctophum parallelum; assembly: GCF_964188405.1. Classification (NCBI taxonomy): domain Eukaryota; kingdom Metazoa; phylum Chordata; class Actinopteri; order Myctophiformes; family Myctophidae; genus Protomyctophum; species Protomyctophum parallelum. The sequence continues at coordinate 22,422,695 of NC_139718.1, read as the reverse complement.
ACACATAGCACATCTACATACACACGCATACAAACAAACAAACAAACACGCACAGTAAAAACAACGTGAAATGCAAAACACACACTCACGCAAACACACGTAAACATGGCGAGACATGCTTGATGGATAGGTCACACAACAGTGTCCCATGTCCATTTAATCATAGCAGCAGGTGAGACAAAGTGAGAGACTTCACACTGCAAAGGAGCCTACAGTAGATTGATTTGACAGAGGCCGGGGGCATGGTCTAATAGTGCTGAGAGAGAGAGAGAGAGAGAATGAGAGAGGGAGAGAGAGAGAAAGAAAATAAGATATGAGCCAGAGAGTGAAGGGAGGAGCCAGGACAGGAAAGAAAGATGCATTGGGTGAGGGAAGGGATGGCAATGATGAATAAAGTCTGATTTCTACCTGATGGCTTATCGTTCCCGATAATAGCATATAACACAAGTCACATGACACGTTGTGGGCTTGTAGATTAGCTATTTTTGGTGTAAGACACTAGCGCAAAACGGTATAAAAGTATAAATCAGATGTAATGGTTGAACGAGTACTACTTTGTGTTTTATGGAACTTTCGATATTATGACTGGTACACAATAAAATCCAGTGTTCATTTTTATCGTCCCTGAGGGTGTAAAATTGATTATGGTGTCAGTTTTTACACCCTTAAAATGTTTTATAATAATGTTAAATGACTGTTAGTGTTCATGATGTAATTAAAAACACGTCATAGTATTGGCTCTCTAATACGCACTTTTACAGACTCTGTGGCACACCTCAGAAGCTGGTGCCAATGGTACTAATTTTATAATAATAACTTGAATTTATATGCCTTTCAAAAACCCAAGGATGCTTTAACACATTATAAGTTTAGGTTTTAGGTTTTATTTATTCACACATAAAAAAGGTTAAAAACAGGAGAAATAAATTCATGCATTAATATTGTGCAGGAGAAGTTAAAAGCCAAAAGGCTTATCGAGAACTTCCCCTAATTTGAAGAAGCTTAAAACAATACCAGTAATACATTCAAATAGATTATGCTACATACATACACAGTATATGCATATTATGTTATATATTACAAACAATATTTAAACCCATCTGCAGATCTACTCACACATGTAGCCAACTGCGAATTAAACTACTACGTTTTGGATAAGAGTATGTGTTTGTAGTTTGCTTTAAAGACTAGCAGAGATGGAGATTCTTTCAGTCTAGAATCAACAGCATTCCGCCCCTCAAAAATTTAAATTAAACATCATGAGGGGCACCTCACTTCTTTAACCAATCATCGTACTCTAGTCTAAACAAACATTAAAAGTCCGTAGACTATTTTTGGGGTGCTATTTGTTAAGCAAATTAAAACTTTAAATGTCCACAGACTTGGCTGCCACATGAGTTCACGAGTGGTGCTGTTTCATTTTACGTCAATAAAAGTCCATATTCGCTGCCATCTTCTATCAATAAATGTCTCTGTACTTCTGTCTGTACGTAGCCTACGTGTATACAGCTGTAATCCACATAACTCACCGTTCGCCCCACCGACTTCAAATTCGACACGCGCGTTCCACACCCCCACAGTGCAGTGCCCGGTGTCAAGTCGGTCCCCAGTCGTTGTCCAGAACCACCACAAAAGGCCTTTGCCCGGGCTCTGGACAGGGCCCCTGCCCAAGGTCCATATATGAAGCTGGCCTGTTCTGACATCACAACACTCCATATTTGGGCATGCTTGACACAGAACTCCATTATGTACTGTACGTGTGTACGGCTGTAATCCACGTACTGTAACTCCAGAACTTAAAGGTGTAGTGAAATGAAAAATATTTCAAAAATGTCATACTTTTAGACCACATCCGTGGTCATCATATGAGCATACCTAACAATGGATGCCAATTCTTTTTGGTAAATGTTCATTTTTGTGTATTTTTATATCAAAAGTCCATAAAAATCAAGTTCTGATTACTTCCTGAAAATGAAAACGCGTGATGACGTGTCGAGGCCCACATATCTTATATCTGCCCATATCTGCGCGTCCGTCCAACACAGCTGCTACTGATTACAGCATGCGTGTGTGTGTGTGTCTGTCCACATGTTTGTACCCCTAAGGACAATAGGTGATAAGCTGCCCTTCAGGAGATAAGCTGATTGTGGATCAGTGTAGTGACCTTAGACAAAGACAACTCCAATCCTTTCAACTTTTCAATCTACCCTGTCACACCTGCACACCTGATGTGTGTGTGTGTGTGTGTGTGTGTGTGTGTGTGTGTGTGTGTGTGTGTGTGTGTGCGTGCGCGCCTGATACATATTTTTGGACAACGGTTATAGATCAAACCATTTGATTGGGGACTCATGTCTAAATGGGGACATTTGAAAATGGTAAATAGTGTGCACCTTTATCCCATTCACCTTTTCACACACAGATTGGAGGCAACCATCACCCCCATCAGGAGAGGTTAGGGGGTTCAGTATCTTGCTCAAGCACTACTTTACTGTCTGCGTGCGTGTGCACATGCATGTGTGCGCAGTGAGGAGGACAGACATCACAGATCTAGTATAGTAAATGTATAGTCATATAGTCAAAAGTATAATTATCATATTTTCAAGCAGTCCATTTAAAATGACATGAGACTGAGACTTTATGTCATTATAGGTCTATTTTCCTCACAGCTCTCTGCCTCACTATCTTCCATTTAATTAATTTTTCCTCTATCACTGCCTCTATCTGTTTCTCTTTATCGGAGTTGAGGTGGTTTCAGGCTCTAGTCTAGTGTGGAACTAGAGGGACTTAGGCTGATTTATCAGAGCAGAACGAACCAGTAGCTTCACTCCATGGACCAGACAACATCAACCCAGTGCTTCAGTGCACAGGGCTTTCCCTTACATGGTCTCATAATGAACTCTGCCTGCACACTGTTCTGACTCTGTACCGGGCTACTTAAAACATGGTAAGATGTGGTCCTACTGTAGATTGGTGGCGTTTTATATTTCTCAGGGAAGTCTAGATAATCTGTGGATTCCCCCCCCAAAAAATGTATGTAATACTTAAATACAACTTCGTTAACATGTCTAGCATTGCAAACTCCACCCATCTGATTCTCCAAGTTGAATGTGGGAATGTTATGCTCTCAGTGCCCAATGTATATGTATGGAAATAAGGCAGAGAGAGAGGAAGAGAGATATGTTGTGTTCAAAACAACCTTACGTCATGTTTGACATACCACACACACACACACACACACACACACACACACACACACATGCACGAACGCACGCACCTAGATCAGCAGTTTGAAACCTTATTCTTATGATCACTGTAGTGTACATTAACTCTGTAGTCTAATTTGCCTATCATTTTAATTCTGGAACTGGGTCTGAGTAGCCCAGACCCTCTTCATTTGATAAAGAAGATCACAAGAATCACAATAACAAAGTGATTCATATGTGATGTGATTCATTTCTCCTAGAGGTACAGTAGGCAACGTATACTGTATGTTCCCGTAGAGACTCAGGTCCCTGTCAAAACGCACCCACTGGGGAATTGATTCATCTACCAATGTCTAATAGGAAGACCTCTAATCCCTCTTGAGCCTTTACTTGTCTCTTATCTTTTTTTCCTGAGCAGACTTACCTTTTATTTAAATCTTCTTGTTTACCTGGGGCAGGTCCGCTGAGTACCGCTGAGTGCTCTTTTTCAGCAACACCCTGCACCTGACAGCTGCCCAGTACAACCAATCTGCACCTGACAGCTGCCCATCAGTACAACCAATCTGCACCTGACAGCTGCCCATCAGTACAACCAATCTGCACCTGACAGCTGCCCATCAGTACAACCAATCTGCACCTGACAGCTGCCCATCAGTACAACCAATCTGCACCTGACAGCTGCCCATCAGTACAACCAATCTGCACCTGACAGCTGCCCATCAGTACAACCAATCTGCACCTGACAGCTGCCCAGTACAACCAATCTGCACCTGACAGCTGCCCAGTACAACCAATCTGCACCTGACAGCTGCCCATCAGTACAACCAATCTGCACCTGACAGCTGCCCAGTACAACCAATCTGCACCTGACAGCTGCCCAGTACAACCAATCTGCACCTGACAGCTGCCCATCAGTACAACCAATCTGCACCTGACAGCTGCCCAGTACAACCAATCTGCACCTGACAGCTGCCCAGTACAACCAATCTGCACCTGACAGCTGCCCATCAGTACAACCAATCTGCACCTGACAGCTGCCCATCAGTACAACCAATCTGCACCTGACAGCTGCCCATCAGTACAACCAATCTGCACCTGACAGCTGCCCAGTACAACCAATCTGCACCTGACAGCTGCCCAGTACAACCAATCTGCACCTGACAGCTGCCCATCAGTACAACCAATCTGCACCTGACAGCTGCCCAGTACAACCAATCTGCACCTGACAGCTGCCCAGTACAACCAATCTGCACCTGACAGCTGCCCATCAGTACAACCAATCTGCACCTGACAGCTGCCCATCAGTACAACCAATCTGCACCTGACAGCTGCCCATCAGTACAACCAATCTGCACCTGACAGCTGCCCATCAGTACAACCAATCTGCACCTGACAGCTGCCCATCAGTACAACCAATCTGCACCTGACAGCTGCCCAGTACAACCAATCTGCACCTGACAGCTGCCCAGTACAACCAATCTGCACCTGACAGCTGCCCATCAGTACAACCAATCTGCACCTGACAGCTGCCCAGTACAACCAATCTGCACCTGACAGCTGCCCATCAGTACAACCAATCTGCACCTGACAGCTGCCCATCAGTACAACCAATCTGCACCTGACAGCTGCCCATCAGTACAACCAATCTGCACCTGACAGCTGCCCATCAGTACAACCAATCTGCACCTGACAGTTGCCCATCAGTACAACCAATCTGCACCTGACAGCTGCCCATCAGTACAACCAATCTGCACCTGACAGCTGCCCATCAGTACAACCAATCTGCACCTGACAGCTGCCCACAGTACAACCAATCTGCACCTGACAGCTGCCCATCAGTACAACCAATCAACACCCTGCACCTGACAGCTGCCCATCAGTACAACCAATCTGCACCTGACAGCTGCCCATCAGTACAACCAATCTGCACCTGACAGCTGCCCATCAGTACAACCAATCTGCACCTGACAGCTGCCCATCAGTACAACCAATCTGCACCTGACAGCTGCCCATCAGTACAACCAATCTGCACCTGACAGCTGCCCATCAGTACAACCAATCTGCACCTGACAGCTGCCCATCAGTACAACCAATCTGCACCTGACAGCTGCCCATCAGTACAACCAATCTGCACCTGACAGCTGCCCATCAGTACAACCAATCAACACCCTGCACCTGACAGCTGCCCATCAGTACAACCAATCTGCACCTGACAGCTGCCCATCAGTACAACCAATCTGCACCTGACAGCTGCCCATCAGTACAACCAATCTGCACCTGACAGCTGCCCATCAGTACAACCAATCTGCACCTGACAGCTGCCCAGTACAACCAATCTGCACCTGACAGCTGCCCAGTACAACCAATCTCTTTCTTTTTCGTCTATGTATGACACGCACACACATATATGTAGATGTATGACACACACACATGCACACGCACAGTTATGACTTTAAGTGTCAGTGCTTTGACTTTGGGTTCCAATGACCTCTGTTTTCATGCAACGTCTTGACTCACAGGCAGTTGCATAAATGTCATACTGTGTATACTATAGCTACACAGGTGAATATATGTGTTTGTGTATGTACTGTATGTGTGTGTGTGTGTGTGTGTGTGTGTGTGTGTGTGTGTGTGTGTGTGTGTGTGTGTGTGTGTGTGTGTGTTGCACACGCATGTGCAACTTCTGTAACAGGAAAACAGTCTGTGGATGAGAGATTACACATTTATACTGTACATAACAGTATAAAACAGTTAAGACAGTATGAACTTAAGCCACTCAACCAACAGTTGAAAGGAACACACACACACACACACACACACACACACACACACACACACACACACACACACACACACACACACACACACACACACACACACACACACACACACACACACACACACACAAGCACCACGCAAAGTTTAGTTGACATGTTGATAAGTATAAAGAGAGACAGAATTAGTGTAATGACAAGCGTGTCCTCCCAGTGTTATGCCACCTAGGCTTAATTACTCACCGGCTAACTCTATATG
>NC_139718.1:22393959-22411459 GCF_964188405.1 Protomyctophum parallelum | reverse complement strand
TGTGTGTGTGTGTGTGTGTGTGTGTGTGTGTGTGTGTGTGTGTGTGTGTGTGTGTGTGTGTGTGTGTGTGTGTGTGTGTGTGTGCGCGCGTGCGTGCCTAGACTTCAGTTTGTCGTTTTACTATATTCGAGTGTGCAGTATACGGCTAAATTAACAATGCACCCCGTGTGCGTGACACTGTGGATTAATCAGGCTTAGGTATATTTATTCATGAATCTGATGATCCTAAACATGTTATGGGTTGTCAGGCAGACCTCCCCATCTGTTTGGCTCATCAGGGAGAATGATGTCTTGTCCGCCAGCTGTCAGGCCAGCATTTGGACGAGGGCGTTCCAAAGGTCCTATACTGTACCTCACTGCCTTCCAGAAACCTCAGAACGCCACCCTTGATGCTTTGCGCGTTTTTGCACATTAATGTCTCAAGGGATCATACAAATTACTTCACAGACCTACTGTACATATAGCATGAGATGCTGACAGACGAGGTGGGAGGTTGACTGATGGTGGCGAGGAGGTGATTGTGTGAGACGCTGTTGAGATAGAGGAACAATGGCAGGGAATAAACAAAGAAGGGTAGGAGGGCGGGGGGTGAGGAGGAGGAGGTGGTTGGTGGGTGGGGTGGGGTGGGGATGAGTTGACAGCACCTGCTGCAGTCCAAGTGTCTACTGTCGCAGTGCCTATCCCACAACCCCTCCCCCTCCCTGTCAGCTCCAATGAGGACCAGCGCCACATGCAGGAGCCGGTGACACCTAATGGTTGCATCATAAAACTGTACACAGACACGCACGCACGTGCCATAAGATTGAGCTGTGTGTGTGTGTTTGTGTGTTTGTGTGTGTGTGTGTTTACCCCCCCCGCCCAGGGGCGGCGGTGGCTCAGGGGTAGAGTGCCTGGATGGAAACCGTAAGGTTGCCAGTTCGAACCCGGGCTCCCCCAGAGTTACTGTCGAAGTGTCCTTGAGCAAGACACTGAACCCCTAATTGCTCCCGATGTGCTAGTTGGTGCCTTGCATGGTTTCCGCTGCCATCGGTGTATGAATGGGTGAATGTAATGCACAATCTCTGTAAAGCGCCTTGGATAAAGGCGCTATATAAATGCACAATTTTTTTACTAGTACTACTAGTGTGTAAACACTAAACAGTAGGGCTGTGCTTAAAATTTTGAATATCATATGCATATCATAATATCGTATCGATATACTGTATGAAGGATATGAGAGCAGGATCATGTGTGTATTTTTGTGCAAGCAAGCATGTGTGCACGTATAATCATGTACAGTATGTTCTTTCCAGAGCGCCCTGCAGTTTCATCATTATTTTGTCCAGCAGGAGTCATCAAAACATCCGCTCTCATTATGCACATGACAGAATGTTATGTGCTCCAGTGTCTGGGTGTAATTTGTCTTTTTTTGAGTGGTGCAACCACTCCAAGGAACAGCAATGTCCGTGTTCACCTATGTGTCCGTGTGACGTTAAAGGGACACTTCACCCTTTTTGCAAAAATATATATGTTAATGACGTTTAGAAGCTTTAGATCACTTTCCTGGGGGTATTTATGTGTGTAATATGTGGTTTTAGTTATTTTAGATTGTAGCAGTGAGCCTGTTGTCTCTGATGTCATGGACACTGGTCTCACTACCTTCCTGGACTACAATTCCCATAATTCTTTGGTGCACTGCTCCTCCTTGTGGATAGGGGGAGAGCTGTCTTACTGAGACAACATGTAGTCCAGGAAGGAAGTGAGCCCAGTGTCCATGACATCAGAGACAACAGGCTCACTGCTACAATCTAAAATATCTAAAACCACATATTACACACATAAAGATCTCCAGGAAAGTGTTCTAAAGCTTCTAAAATTCATTAACATATATTTTTTTGCAAAAAGGGTGAAGTGTCCCTTTAATGAGCACCAGTATATGACTATTAGTACCAGTAGGGGCGCTGTTGTGCCAGAAACAGAGAGAGAGAGAGTGCTGCACTGTTGCCTGCTAATGAGAGAGAGGGGGGGGGGGGGGGAGTTTCACCACTCAGTTCACACGGGTGTGATTTTTTATGGCAGATTAGCACAAGTCATCTTTGCATTCTCAGTGTCAAGACAAGTGAAACAAGACAGGGTCTAATCAGTGGTTCTCAAAGTGAGGTCAGCAAAATTACTTAATATAAAACATGAAAATCAGTTTGACCACTTTAACCCCTGTATTCATCTTTTTAGAAAATTTGGAATATTTTAGAAAACATTTTAACAATGATCTTGTATGTCAGAAAATATGTGGAAAGGATTCAGTGAGTGACTTCCTTGGTGATGCTCTGATGCTGATATTTACAGTATATGAGACTCACACTCATAGACTCACCAACCCTCTTTTAGAACCCTACAGTGCCACGCCATAAAAATAATTATATTTAGTGGTATTCCGTTACGCAGGTCTGTTCTTGAGGTCTTTATTTTTCTTGCTGCAGAGGGACCAAGGAACTGAAGCCTATAGTTACTTGGTGATGTACAACAATGGTTCTCAACATGTTTCATGTATTTTGACGCAGACTCCGATCTGAAAGGTTTGTGTGTCAGAGACTCCATGCAAGATTTCTGTCATTTAAATGTACGAAAATAAAATGAGCTTGTAGATCAGCTATTTTCAAATAGGATACATGGGCATTATATAAGGTTAAAGTGGTCAAAAGAATGTGAGTGGTGCAACCACTCCAAGGAACAGCAACCTATGTGACTATGTTTAGAGTACCAGTAGGGGCAAAAGTGGCACTGTTGTGCCAGAAACAGAGAGAGAGAGATAGTGTTGCACTGTTGCCTGCTAATTACACAGAGAGAGACAGAGAGAAAGAGGCAGGGGGAGAGGGGAGTTGCACCACTCAGTTCACACGGGTGTGATTTGTTTTTGCTATATTGACACATGGGCAACCAGGAGCCCTGGGGGTCCCTGGACCCCAGTTTGAGGACAACCGATGTACCATGTGTGTGAGTGACACATTGTTGGGTACAGTATGTCTGAAGAGGCTGCCATATAGTATCTGGGGCACCATCCAGTAAAGCGCTTCTAGAGACTTGAGGATATAAATTGCAGGGCCTAATACTTAATTTAGAGCTGCTATTTTTGGCGAGTGCCACCGTTGCACGGCAAAGTATAAATCAGGCTTAAGTGGCTGCAACCCAGTGAGAAGTCTGTTGACAGGCACTTGTGTGGTTATTCTGTGAACATTCTTGCTCACAGCAAGTCAGCAACATGTGTGAGGCATGATGCGCGCATGTGACACATGCACATACATATGCACAGACTCTCAGCAGGACAACATATAACATGGCCTTTAATAATTAAACCCTGGAGGAAACAGCAGATACAGTACAGAGGCGTTACCATAATGACCTCATATTTACATCAAGCTACTGTGGCAATTTCCCGCGTTGGCCCTTACTCCCAGAATAATTGATTATTATTATGCTTGGCCAAGGCATGCTTTTCAGATATTATCAATTAAAATACACTGCACAATATATTTTACTGTCTGAAAAGCTAATTTAAACCGAAATAAGGCAACAGCTTATGCGTAACTTAACAGGTCTGGATTTGAATAAGTCTCCTAATTTGGTCTCTTGCTATTCACCCATGCATTGACAGCCAACTACATGCATGCATTCAATGCACGTACGCGCACACACACGCACGTACTGTAGGGCCGAGAGCACACTCAGTAAAATCCTCAATACTAATTTATCAATTTGTAAGGTTCCATTTGTACACTCATTTACATTGGTCCATTTAGTAGTCCACTGTTAATGGACATGACATTTCCTCAGGCTAAGTGTAGATCATGCCTGCAAGCACTTTGGTTGGTAATTATGAGACTGACATTTGATTGAAAGTTGGGACGAATGCTTTTCCCAATATATGATTTATGATCCTGTGCTTATCGGGACACAACTCGGACGGTGCCGAGTAGGCTGAACTTCTGAAGCGGACTTCACAACGCTCACTCTGCATTGCCTCTCGTGGCTCAAGTCCGCTGGCGCTTCTCCGACGTGATTCGATCACAGGAGGTTGGGGCAGAAAGTCTAATGATTAATGAGGCAATGATGAGGCAGGTGCTGGAATGGGGTATCGTGCTGTATTTCAATGTGACTCCACCCCGTGACAGCACATGCGTTAACCACTGTACTTTCGTATCTGCACTGCATGCTCCCCATGCATGCGCGCACACACACACACACACACACACACACACACACACACACACACACAGAGCTGTCCAAAGCTGACAAGCTCAGCAGGACAAAGGCCTTCCTCCTCTTCATCATTTATTCACCAACACAGCAGACTGTAGCCCGGCTCATCCTATAGGACAAACATTTATTCTCAGCATTCTTCAATTTCCCCCACAAAGCTCTTTTCAACCTTCTGGGCATGGCGCTGTCACTATGCGGTAGCTCAGCCATCTTGGTTCCACAAGCTAATTCCGGTTGCTGGCACTTTGCGATCCGGTCAGATAGTGCTGAGAGGAGAGGTCTGTGTAACCAGATGCATAGATAATGGACATTAGATCTACCTCTGCCATATCAGCTGCATGTATGGATAAAATAGATGCAGTCATACCTAGGGTAAAGTCTGGGGGTTATGTCTCTTGAAGGTCTTTGGAATTGCTTTGTTGTCCCAGAGAGTTGTGCAAGAACTAGAATGTCTCAACTTTTTGTGCCATAGCCATAGCCCGGCATGGGGCACCTGAAGCGAAACCCTGTAATGTTCAGCTCTTTATCTGTCAGGCGGATGTACGTCAGTTCAGACCTGCCCAATCTATGTGTCAAAGTGTCCCTGAGCAAGACATTTAACCCCTAACAGCTTCCCTTTGTGCGCTCATCTGGGCAATCTGAGCAGCCATCACCTGAGTAAAGCTTTAAAAGCTATTTCCTCTCCCCCGGGGACCAGAAGATGCTCCCTTGAGTAAGGGAGTCCTCAGACTTAAATTAACACTATGGATTTTGTGTAGATACAGTGTAACTGACTTTAATGACATGGCATTTGCTATACTGAGTTCAACACGCCGCACACACGCACACCACAAGCCAAACAAAGATGCTATCCTAATACTATCTACATTCTCCATCTCTTCTGTGTGTGATTGTGTCAGATGACAGCAGCGATCAGTCTCCCTGGTCATGGCAGCAATTTATTCCCTTCCTTCCCCCATGTATTTAGTCTTTAGTCTTTTTTCACATTGCACGCATCACAAATCAATTCTTTCCATAACAAATTGCCCCCCATATGGCCGTTTGTCATGAACCGTGCCCTAATGGCATTCATGCGTGCGTGCCCAGTTGATAGTTTTCCCAATGCAAATGGATTTAAAGCGGTGGCGACGTCATTAGAATGCCATTGCTGTTAATAGGCAACGGGGAGGCATTTTCATGGACCATTACAGCACAATATGTCTGAGGAGTGGAATAGAGAGTGTGTTAAAGCTTTACAATTCCCCTCATGTTTTTTCCCCGTGGCATGCCTTTTATATCCGCCTCGTCTACTAAGATCTAGAACAATAATATAATTTGTAGAATGGCATGAGCCACGGTTTTAATTAGAGTCACCACTGGCAACTATAACAGTTGAGCAGAAGAGCACAAACATTTTAAAGGCTTTGTGACATGTGTTTGTACATCGGGGGATGGATGCTGTTTTTAGAGGAACATACATCGTAATTTGAATGATTCAAAGAGAGCTTGTGATGTGTTATTTGACAGAAAGAGCTTATCATTCTCTTTAGTGTTAGTCTTGGTGTGACAGTGTAATATTTTATACATGTGCATTCATTTTGCAAGCACTGGGTAATTACACACTAATGTAGTTGATGATATTTTGACTTATTCATTCCTTTTCAATACCAGCTTGATCCAATTCAGAATCACAGCAGTTTGCTTGTGGTTGGGCATATTGCTGTTGACCCCACTCAAATATCAATTGCTTGTCAATGAGGCATTTAAAGGACTACTTTAGTTTTTTTCAACCAAGGTTCATGTTTTAGGTTGTTATTAGAGAAAGTAAAGGATGAAGGTTTTTTTTTTTTGCTGCTTTTTTGCTGCTTTCTTTCATTTTAGGGATTTTAGCTGTTTTTGCATTCGAGCATGGGGCTAAATATGCATTATTTTACACAATTTTATAGCGATTTCTTTTTTATTATTTACTATAGTCATGCATTTGTGCTCCAATACATCCAATACATCGCCAAACCATAATAAATGTATTGCTCATCTTATATTCAATAAATATATATTCCGTCCATTCTTGAGTTGTCCTGACTGAACTACCAGACCCAAGAAATTACATCTGGCCACAAAAGATCACAGGATCTACTGAAGGTAGCCTACTGGGGAGAAGCCACACTGTGTGTCATAGGCTCAATATGTCAGTTTGACACATTCAGTAGTTCCCATGATGTCATTTCTTGGGGCTGGTAGGACTATAGTAAATAAAATAAAAATAAATCGCTCTAAAAGTTTGTAAATAAATACATATTTAGCCCCATGCTCGAATGCCCCGCCCCCCTGTGAAAAACAGCTAAAATCCCTAAAACGAAAGAAAGCAGCAAATGAAAAAAAATTAACACTCATCTTTTACTTTCTCTAATAACAACCTAAAACATGAACCGTGGTTGAAAAAACTAAAGTTGTCCTTTAAGCTATTCCACTGATTGACTGTTTTCTTATGGACAAGAGAGTAGGCTAAACATCCAAAATGTAAAAGCATTATGTGGTCTACTATAGGCCGTGTTGGGACCCATGAAAAAGTGCTTAGAAAATGAGTTTCGTTCCCATGTCATGGGAACTACTCATTCAATGCATTTTTTCATAGATAATACCCTTCTGGACTTTGGGTTAAAAGTTCTACTCATAATACCCTGCAGTATTTTTTCACAAGCCAGAAATGTATAAACAGTGTATAACCAAAAAACGAAGATCTTGTGCTGCTGTTTTTGCTTGTAAAATGTGTTTTTGGCAACACAATTTTTTTCTCAAATGTCAAATGCATATACTTAACATCTGGAACAAGTATTGGTGCCTTTAGTTTACTCATATGTGAATTTAGATCAAGAAATGTAGCATATTTGTTAAAGAATATGCTTCAACTTAAGTGTTTTCCACACAGTACAATGAAACCTACACAGTAAATTGTGCCAAAAGCTTATGTTTCATACATAGAAAATGTCTCAACCTACTGTGTAATGAAAGGTAGAAAAGAAAATCAGGGCACCTTGGACCAAAATGGCAGAAAATCTATCCAAATGTTACCACGCCCCCTAAATTGGAATAATGCAAAAAATGCACAAGACTAAAAATTAAAGTACTAGAGGTCAGAATGATTACAACATAATTGTATGAAACATTTATTTATTTACAAGTACCGCAAGTGTGTCACAGCATCTGTCATTTGTACATCCCCCCCCCCCCCCCCCCCCAAATATATGAAAATACAGCATACAAATGCATCACAATAAAACCTTCTGTTGGCTGTGTACAGTAAGTAGTCTGTGCTGTTTGCATTTATGCATTGCATTTAAATGGATGTAGGCAGTGTGGCAATTCTTTAACATCTTAATAATTCTTGAACAAAACAAGTAGTATAGGCCTACATGGTAACATGTTGGGTTACTCATCCCTATCACTTTCATCAGAGTCATCATCCCATGTACCTCTTTCTTCTGTTTCCTTTGACACATTTTCACAGTCCTGGAAGTGACATAAATCAGTGCAATACAGTTTTGCAGACATACATGAACATCTTTCAGTCTCACATTTGCAATTTTTTGCATTTTTTTTTTTACAATTACAGTGGACTACCTGCAACACACTATCAGGGGCAGGATTTCTAGTCATCCTTGTTACTGTTAACTCCCCATCCTCCATGCCCCATCCACTGCCAATGGGTGAAGGAGCACACATCCTACTAGTCAGAGAACGTCTCATCACTGCTGCTTGGTAGTTTGCCCTTTTGCAATGTTGGTGGAGAGCATCACTTGCTGGGGGAATGGACAGTTCTGGCAAAGCTGATGATGCCGTACAGAATGATTTGTACCTTGCATCATTCACGTTTTTGGCAGATGATTGGCCATACAGGTGGCACACATATTTGCGTTGAAAGTTGACTGGTCAAGGTTAAAACTGCTGCCAAGATGAACCTGCTTGGCTTACCTCGGTTGACTCAGTTGTTGTCATGTCTGATGGATGAGGTAGCCTGTCTAACAGTGTATCTGCTGATAATGTTTCAACAAAAACCAGTTCGGAGATGTTGCGCGTTGCAGGGCTGTGAAACACCAGCTCGGAGAAATCACGGGCCAACCGCCTTTTCAGTTTATCCTGCCTGCAAAATGAAAATATAGAAAAAATATAAATATTAATGTACAATATCAGGGGATGAAGCCTGATGGGCATCACATCTACCCAAAGGTGAAAAATTCTAGATACAGTTGACTGGTGAATGCCAAAGAGGTAACCTAAAAGTTCCTCAGACAGATTGAGGCACAGCTTCATCAGTGTAAGGCTGTAAACAGAAGTATCTGAGTATCACTAAGTGACTGTTTTGCAGGAGGTGGTAAACTTGGTGACACAAAATTGAACAACATGAAAGTCTCTACATTTGGTAGTCCTGTGAAGAATTTCATTTTGCTGTCATCAAATTCTGAAGGATCAAGAGTACGATGTTTCAACTCACTTTCTAATTTGTTGACTTTATCCCTAAGTGATTGACATTCAGCATTTAAAGATTTAATCTGTTCATGTAATGAGGCAATGTCATTTTGTGTTTCCTCTGTCTGGACCCCAATGCCTGGGACTTCAACAACAGTCTGTACCTCTGCTGTACTTCGATCAGTGATGGAGGTGAAACAAAAAAACCTTGGCACGTAGTCAGGATGTAGAGGATCATCACTCTTTTTCCCTTAAATAACAAAAACAACTAAAACATTTACTAGAAATATGATATTAATTTGTTTACATATATGGGTTTGTTTCAGACATCAGCCTCAAAACAAACTCATCCGGGACGGGGCTGCCAAATCATTGTGAGATTATTTTTTTACATTAACCACTGGAACAATAGCATCCCTATTCTGGAGGGAACATTTGCAGAAAATAGCAGATCTACAAGCTCACAACATTGTGAGCTTGTAGACCGGCTATTTTGGCAAATAAGTTTGGTGTAGAGCAGGGGTAGGCAGCTTTAACCACGGGTGCCAAGGGTGACCACTGGCACACACTGGCAATGCCAGTGTCTCACTCTAATGCCAGTCTGGCATTAGAGTGAGAGAGGATTAGCCTGCATGTCTGTAACTGAGTGTACAAATGGAACCAATGGACCCCATTGGACCCTAAATGGACCCTTCTTAGGCCTTAAGCCTACAGGTCTGTGAGAGTGGAACCAAATGGACCTTACATGTCTGTAACTCTGAGAGATGGAACCAAATGGACCCTTACAGCCTGAGTGTACAAATGGACACATGCAGGTCTGTAACTCTGACACTATGGGTCCATTTGGTTCCATTCGTACACTCTCAGAGTAAGTTACAGACCGTAAGGATCCATTTGTGCAATAACAATCAAAAGTTATGTGGGTCCTTGAAAAAAAGAAAAAAAAAAAAGTTTGATATTAAACCACTGTAGTGGTTATCAGTGGACTATTAATGTGTCATATAAATCAGTGTCATACGATATTCTGAGGAAAACCATGGAGACTTAACATTCAGTAACTGGTTGTGTTGATCAATAAGAACATTAACATCAAGTCTTTCCACAGACTCACGTAACATGTTGATGAGTAATTACTCCTGACCAGATCTCTTTCAGGGGAACGGACTATGTTAATCCACTTCTTGGTCCACAAGAAGAGAACTCTGTTAGGTTAGTTTAAAACGGGACATTGTGTGAAAAGGCCCTTTTACATTGAACGTATGGTTTTACAAAAAAAGCAACATACCTGACACAAAGTGAAAGTGGCACCCGCAAATCCAGTAGCCCTGAAACATGATTACATCGGCGAAGTGCAGCGATCCATTTACTTATTTTTTCTTTACATTTCGGCAGTCTGTAAAAGGATAGCTCCGACTGTTTGTACAGTCAATCGCACAACAGCTCTTTCCCATTTTCCCAGTTTAGACTTTAGAGTGAATGAAAACAGCGTCGCAACAGTGAGTTGCTAGGTTGCTATGGACAACAAAAAGTTCTTCCGCATACGATGACGTCACGCGCATACTCAAGGGAATAAAGCGGCTACGCGATTGGTCCACGTGACCAAAACCACACCACTCCCCTTGCACATATTATTACGCCTTGTAAGAAATAGTCCCGTCTTCGACCACGGATTAAAATAATACTGCAGGAGGGCACGAGTAGAACTTTTTTATTTGGACTTTCTACCTACGGCCTATACGTATATATCAAGGGTTCTCAATGTTTTGGATGGGGACCCCCGGAAATGCTTTGACGACCCCCCAAGGGGTCGCGACCCACGGGTTGAAAACCCCTGGTCTATATTGTAATGGTACCTCTTTCTTTACTTCTTGGCACCTTACGAGCAAGAGTTTCCTACTCTGCCATGCCCTGATTATCTGCCCACGATAGACCTCATCAGACACAACCTCTGTTAGGTTAAAGTACTGTATTGTTACTGTATACCTAAGATATACAGTAAGCAATCTGCTTACACTGGCTGATCACACCAGTGGGCAAGAAGATTGTACAAACTGTATAGTTTCTGCGCAATACGACAATGCAATTCAATATGCTCATGTTCATGTGGCCAAGAAGAGTAATGGCTAAATTTAGGGGTGGGTATTGAACTGTCAATACTAGTTGTGATGTGTCATAAATCAAAAACACGGTGAACTAATGAAAATATGGGAAACTGTAGCAGTGCATAGAGTAATGGAAACACAAACCCTAGAGCATATAAAACAGAGTCGTGGGTGTAGAATTTATTACTTGTTTATAGGGGGGGGGGGTGTCTTGGTAGCTGCTGGGATGAAATTTAGCTTGAGTTGTGGGCACCCTCTCTATGACTGAAACAAAATTAAGAACCTTTCCTGTGTGTTTACGGTTGACAATTCTCCAAAGGTGGGAACTTCTATTTGCGGCCAGGGGTAAAAACGCAATGCTACTGCATAAACAATACCCACACAACACACCCACTACCAAGTTAAAAATCAATTAGCCAACTGCAAAGGGTTCAGTGAGCCTATGTCTGGGTAGTCCATGAACAATAAAGACAAAATATTGATTTCTGAATTGATTAAAAAAAAAACTGTGTGCAATTTGCTTTTCGCCAACACTACATACATTTATGCACACACAAAAACAGGATATTGCGAGTAGACACAGGAAACGTTAAAGCTGTAACTTTACTCTTCTACGCTGGATTTGAACCTGGTTGCCTGTGCCATTGCTGAAATTGATACCATTGAGCTAATAGAGCCTGCCTGCTTGCTCAGGGGATAAGTTGAATCTTGACCATGAGGTCAAAATCTGATCCTGTGTCTAGGTAAGACATGACCTTTGATACAATCTAAATTTCTCAATAGAAGAGCAGGGAGACAAAATACAACCATATAGATTAGACAAAATTCCATGTTAATCATCCATTTCCATTCATTCCATCCGATTCTACAGTAGCTATCAATGCTTGCACAAGATAAGGACTGGTTGTTGTTTTTCAAGAGTTACTTATTGCAGGTTTTCCAATGCGCACCTGCTGCTAAATTATTCTCCCCTCATATTCTGCACACCCCCTATTTTTGATAACAGTTCTTTTTTTTTGCCTGGCATGCAAGTCTCATTAGGCAAAGCAAAATACTCCACCCCAAATTTCAAAACAACCTCATGGTGGCTGTATACCAGAATCTATCTCGGATATTAGACTTGCCAACAATGTATGTGTTTGTTGAGGGAGGGCAGAATCCATTTCTTCTGGCCGACGTCCCGGCCGGTAAGCACCGTCGGCCGGTCTTTTTATAGGTCGGCCGGTCGGTCCGAATGCATTTTTAGCGGCCGACGTGAAATACGTCGGCCGGCCGACGCACCTACGGACCGGCCGACCCATCGCACCGGCCCGTGATTACGTCGGCCGGTCCGTGATTACGTCGGCCGGTCCGTGATTACGTCGGCCGGTCCGTGATTAGGTCGGCCGATCTGTGATTAGGTCGGCCGGTCCGTGATTACGTCGTCCGGTCCGTGATTAGGTCGGCCGGTCCGTGATTGGGAGGCGGTCCACCACAGGAGGTTAGACGGGACAATAGTCCGATACGGGAGGGGAGGTGCGTGCGTGCGGGGGTAAATGTGTCAAGTCACGTGACCACTGGCTGTGCTACGAATATGAATTATTATTATTATAGCTAACTTAATAGTTCCTGCTGTAAAACACCCAATCATATCGTTATCTTTCTTCATATTATTATTTTTTTCTGCTCTCGTTGCAAAAGACCGCCTCCCAGTGGAATGTTTCTTTAAGTTAAGTCACGGCTTTCTAATAGTCTAGGTGTCTGTGCAAATGCCTCTTGATTTATTGCTCCGTGTGGCACCTAGTTCGGATCCCGCTCATGGCACTTAAAAACTTTTATTTTATAATGTTCTTTCGTAGCCTTTATTGTGTATGGACTACATTAGCTACATTTTAGACTGTATCATTATTGTATATTATATTTAAAAAAAATAGCCGTATTGAATTAATACATATTTAATTATTTGATAGGCAGGCAGACAGGCAGACAGACAGACAGACAGACAGACAGACAGACAGACAGACAGACAGGCAGGCAGGCAGGCAGGCAGACAGACAGACAGACAGACAGACAGACAGACAGACAGTCTGTCTGCGTGTCTGTCTGTCTGTCTGCCTGCTGTAAACTGTCAAATCTCAGTATCTCTGTGAAGGAACGTTTGAAATGTATAATTATTAGATGTAACTATTTGCTACCTACCTACTTTATGCATATAAACACCTAGTATTATTAAGTATGGTTCAAGTTTCTATCTATATAAGAAATACAGTTTTATCGATGTAGATATATTCTGGATCCCTTTTTAGTTTTTTAAAGAAAAATAAATCATTGATATGTGATGAAAAAAAGGTATATAAATTGAATTAAAATATGTTATACAGTATAATTATTCTGTATGTGATGAAAAAAAATGTATATAAACTGAATTAAAATATACAGTATATAATTATTGTATTACTTATTGTAAATTAATTGTCAATTGTTTTCAATGTATTTCATCTTGGACTATAGTGATATTAATACTAAATCATGATCAGAGTAATATGTGTCTCTAACTTCAATTTCTGTAATAATACTTTCACATTTGTTAAAATATACATGATCTAAAATACTTACGTATTACTTACTTACGTATATGGCTGTTACGTAATCTGTAGTTGGATTTGTATTTAATTGTTTAAAGCCTAATCTTGACATGTAGGTCTTTATACTTCTATCTTTCTCAGTATTATGGTCTTCATTGAAATCTCCTATTATCATAATTGCAGAAGTTGGAGATGATAGATACTTTACCATGTTTTCGAGAAATGTGTTTAATTTCGAAAGGTCTGTTTTAGGTGATCTGTACATAAGAATGATATATAGATCTTTATCTTTTACATGTATACATACGTGTTCTACTTTTTCTAATATCCTGATTTCATTTTGAATTATTTCAATGGAAATATCTTCTTTTATAGCAAACATAACTCCCCCACCTATATCTTTTTCTCTGTCATTCCTGATTGTATTGTAATTCGTGTTCATTGTTTTTAATTTAAAAGTAATGTTATTATTTTTCTTTAAATGTGTTTCAATAATAGCTATTAGATCCAACATTTCTAGTTGGGAATCTGAGTTTATATCTTCTAAATGTGTTAGATAACCTCTGACGTTCAATAATCCAATTTTTAATGAATGTTTTAATGGTAATTTAGTTACGTATGAGTAGCTCTAAATGATGACGTAAGACATACGTATACATATACATATACTATATAGAGTATGTAGTTGTAAGTTGATTAGCAGTATACTTTGCGCCAAAAACTGTGACAGCCAACCCGCCATTTTATGTTTATGCAGAAAAACATCAAATCTGTGCCTGTTTTGCTGGGGCCAGATTATACAAATGATACACACCACGTACTCTGGTCCCAGCAGATCAGGCACAATTTGCTATTTTATTTTTTACTGATTATGTATATAGTATACGTATGACTAGCTCTCAATGATGACGTAAGAAATATGGTCATTTGTGTAATCTGGTCCCAGCAAAACAGACACAGATTTGATGTTTTTTTGCATAAACATCAAATGGCGGGTTGGCTGTCACGGCGAAAGAGACTGGGCAAAATTATTACTTGCGCGCTCTGCTTGCGCAAGTAATAATTACATAACAGCTTTGCACAAGTGCTCAGGAACCTGCCTGAAATATTGCCTGTGCCCGGACGCTCTGGCCTGTACATTTTTGACCCTTTAATGGGTCAAAAGATATTACTCACAGTTCCATGAGACTTGACGTAAACGACTGTGACTGCAACAAGTTGAGAAATTGTTTGCAGGAGACTGGAAGCCTGCAAGTGTGAGTCATATTGAGATTCATGGACAATGTTCTATACAGCAGTATGAGTAACAGCCTGAAAGGCTATAGTGCCGCAGTGCTGTGGGATCACACAGTCACATCCTATTGGTGCTAATGTATCAATTTGTTACTGCGAGAGTGTATAAATGTTACAATTTAGTGTACAAAACATTTGTACACTAAATTAACACAGAGGATTTTACTGTGCAGGACCATCTTTACCCAGGGCTTGTGACTTCTTGCCTGGATAGAAAGACTGATCCCCATCTTAATCTTAATCTGCATCCTTATCCTCATGTCCCATTACCCCCTGACCTCGAGTCATTCAGTTACTCATGAACCTCATGCTGTTTCATTAGAGGAGGGATGATGCTGTACTTTTTCTTTGTTGACTATACCAGACATGCAGCATGTGATGGGAGATGGCATGATCTAAGGAGATCGTTTTGTTTCACTGAAGGAAATAGTGGCTCTGACTTGGTTCTATCATAATGGAAAGTGAGTTAATAAGGGAAGAAGGTCAAAAAGATCACAGGGACCCGAACCAGTGCAGTCTGGCTTCTTCCATCCCAAAACATACATAAACTGTAAACTGTTGTACAGTACATTGAAATTCTGTTTTGAATGTGATGTGTTTTAATTTATTATTACCTTTTTTTAACGGAATGTATGCCTCATTCTTCTCTCCACGACCCGCCTGTGCCAAAACGAGGGACCTAGTCTTTCTTTAATTGAATTTAATCCAGCAATTAAAAAATAATATTTATTTTATTTCATTTATTTAGCTTTTACTCACAGCCTACATACGGAACCGACGTGCTCCAAATGAGCCAAAATCCAGTGTTTGGAAGGTTATTATTCCCTCTTCTTACATGCGTGGATGAAAACAACTCATATAATTCAACTCTATGAATACAATATTAGGGGGGCTACACCATAGATATAAAAAAAATAGATGCCTCATTGGCCGCTGCAGTTTGTTGGAGGAGGGGCGGAAGAATTTACACTGGGGAGGAAGTACGCCGGAAGTGTGGAAGGCACGTTACGTCACGCTGCCACTCAAGTGATTACTGGCCAATCACAGCGCATCTTTTCCGGGACTTATCAGACCCGAACATGCGCTCTGTGACACACGCTCATGCTTCCGCAGTGCTTCGCAAGGTATCTCAGGAAAGTTTTTCCCTCCCTTGAGGACATACGCTCCAGAGCCGGAAAGCCCGTCTAGGTTTATATGTCTATGGGCTACACGTCCTGGTTGCCCTGGGATCTCTTCTTCTACTGTGGTATTTCACGCATTTGACTGGCCCTGGCCTTTATATTTTATATAAATTTTTGAGTGGTGCAACCACTCCCTTACGGAGCTATGTGTGTGTGGCTGGCTGGCTGGCTGGGTAGCTGGCTGGCTGGGTGTGTCTGAGCACGAAACCAGCATGGTTGTTTTTCACCACCTGTGCGCTACCTAACACACACACGAACACACGCACATATTAACTGTATATATGATGATTTCGCCCCGGCACCCTGGGTGCGTTCCTGTGGGTCTGGAGCTTCACCCCAACCAAATCTTGTGTCCTGTGTGTGTACTGCCTTGAAGGGCGTGTCCCTGCAGCTCAAGGGGAAGCCTCGTCTTGTCTTGGGGTAGCTGTGCCGCACTCAGGGTTTTCACTGTGAGGCATCTATGAGGCACTGCAACTCGGCCATGTACAGGACAGAAGGAAATACAGTGGGAGGTCATGACTGTCACTCAACGTGAACACACAAGTACATATACAGTACAGTACGCACACACGCGCACAGATATGCACACACAAAAGCCCCACCTTTTCATGCCGTTATAGTGCGCACCGCTCATGGGCAGCTTTCCTCCTTGTCGACCTTGAGGGGTGGATGCTCTGGTGGTACGGCGGGGATGAGTGGCCATGTGGAAGCTCATAAATAAGAATGACGGATGGCTCTAGGGGCCCAGGGTTGAGGTGGGGGTGAGGCTTCAAGCAGGACCCCGGCAGAGTGAGCCATGACGCGGACACTCCGCAGTCCCGGCACCTCCCTCACCCATCTGGAGATTCATTACGCCCATTTCCACATTACCATCCAACCACCCCCTCTCCTCTCTCTAGGGAACCTTGACTCCTACAACCCCCCCACACCCCCCGCGCGCACGTGCACACACACACACACACACACACACACACACAGACACACACTTCCCCCAACCACCGCCCTACTCACCCACGCAGGCTACGTCACGAGAACAACCATGCAGTCAGGCTACTGCAACTCAATCTTGTCTTTTCTGCACCATGAAAATCACAGATCTACCAGGCTGCCAGGATTACAGCGATAGACGGTGAAACTTCATATTCGTCTTATCAATTTCCACTTAACGGAGCCTATTTCATGCCGCCACGACGTATCTCTTATCACATGGGCAAGGAAGGATCAGGGGCCTGGAACTGTTTTCCCATTAGCACTGCCTGCATGATGCCGGCTCCACGCTCATCATTCACCACTCTGCCCTATGAGCGCATGCAGCCATTAGATGTCGATACAAGCCGTTGAAAAATCACCCTCACAGAAAGCAATCTGCCAACACGACCCATAAAGTTAGCTCTGGATCTATACAGAGGGCTATGGCTCTAAAAGCCTGCCTCACGTTCTTACATATATCATACGGCAATTAGACGGCGGTAATCGTGGCATTCAATAATGGCATAATCTATTCTATAAACAAAGTTTTGGACGTTTCTTAATGGACTGTTCTTGTCACAAACACTTCAGGGTGAAACGGCTTTACACAGTGAGCTGTACTGTGCGTGCGTGTGTGTGTGTGTGTGTGTGCGTGCGTGTATGCGTGTGTGTGTGTGTGTGTGTGTGTGTGCGTGCGTGCGTGTTTTGT